>NW_027054453.1:0-12114 GCF_011386835.1 Chrysemys picta bellii
CATACAGCATGGAAAATTTCAGCCCAAGCAATTAAAGTTTGTAAAGTTATAAGCAGCAGAAAACAGGGTCTTGTAATGGGAGGAGACAGGTAACCTTAATAATAAATGATCCTACTAGCTTTGCCAGTAATATATGTTGGTAACAATTTTGTTTTTGCTGTTGCATTGCTGTGAACAACACACAAAATCATTCTTTAAGTAACAATCTCTACAAAAACAATCATGCTTCAACAAATTGTTTAAAGAGATATTCTGTTCCCAGAGTTTTCATTTTTTAGGGCCAGACCCTGAAGTCGTTTCTCAGTCCTTATGCAAACTTGATCTGATTTTTTTTCCTTTGCTTTTAATTATTGAGGACACTGGAATGAAAATTGATCTCATTCTTTAGAAGTTCTGGTACTGAACTTTGTCTTAATGCTTGTATTGTGATAGCCTCAACCAGACACTGGTAACTGCATGTCCACAATCGGAGATTTTGCCCGTTGCTAGAAAAACACCGTTAGAGTGAAGGAACAATTAGAGAGGTGGCACACTATCTCCACAACTCTTAGGTCTAAAAAGGAATGCTTCCACAGTCTCTGCTTTCAGTGGTAAAAATCATTTATTTTTAGACTTAGCCTTATATTTCTCAAGCTACTATTACAATTACGGAACTGTAAGGACTGTCTTCCCTTTTTCCACTTGACATCAACATTTTAACAGCTTTTATTTTGATAAGTATCGGCGCTAGAAGGATAAGCCCTGATGCTCATCTCTCACACAGGACCCACATCAGTGTAAGTGGGATGAGAATTGAGACCAATTACCTACACTATCAGAAGCTGTGGCATTTGGGATTTCAATTGTCGTGAAGCACACATTTATAACTACTTAAGTTTTAACTAATTGATGCTAAAATCATGTCAGCATTTGGTGGGAAGTGCAGGGGAGACAAGGATGATTGTAATAGCAGTGGGGACTGGAATTTGAGATAACCCCAAAGGTATAAATATTGTGAAATTTTTCAACAGTTTTACAAAGCTAGTCTTGAACAGCAGAACATCTGGACAAGATATCCTCTGCAGGCCAGTGTAAATGCTTCAGGACAAAGCAACTTTTTCAAGTGCTATTATATTTACAGAATAAACTATAGGACATTTACAAATTCATTATGAAATATCAGTAATTAAACTTAAATTATATATCTCAAAATACAGTTCTGCAGATTAGTGATTGAGCAAGAATAGACTAGACAAGGAATTACTGTGTACTACTCCTTAGCTTTGCCTATACCTTGTTATATTATGTGACTTGCGATTTGTAAAACTTGAACGTGGTGAGGAGTAGGTAGTTGCTGTAAAGCATTCTGCATAGCACTGTTGTATTTTCAAAGTGATCAATATAAACACTGAAGACTCTTACATTTAGCGGGTGTCTGCTAATTCATGGTATTTGGTTGCTTGGAATGCCTCTCTCACTTTCTGCTGGTACTTAACAAGACTATTTTTGTTGTGTTGCAGGTAGATGATACTCAACAGTGCCAAGCAGAAACAGCTATTGAACCCATGGAATCTAGTTCAAGATCTCTTTGCATAAATGAGCAACCCACAAAAACTGTTGCTCAGACCTCTAGGGAGAATATTAACACTCACAAAGGCAGAGGTTCCTTGAGCACACAAACATCACCTGAGCAAAATGAAGAAGGCCAAAACTGTATAATACTGTAAACCTGAGTAGTATAAGGGCCCTACCGTCAATAAAACCCTAACCCTGCCTCTTGACCCCTTTACCCTGCCCCTTAACCCCTTAAACCGCACCCACCTGTCACAGGAAGTCCCGCCCCAGGGGGTGTTAGTTTCGGGGTCAAGACGTCCACATGACCGGCAGCAAGGTGTGTCATGTGACCCTCCGCCTACGAACTCCTCCTCGGTATTGGTTTTACCCCGATAGGACCACCCTGAGAGGAGATTTGACCAGTCAGGGTGAGTCCTAGGGCGGGGTGACCTGTCCGGATGTGGGTCGTGTGACCCCTCTAAGAACTCCTCCCAACACCCTCTGCCAGTCAGAGTGCAGCACCATTACCCCATATGTCCCAGCTCCGGGCAGAGGAGGCCATCTCTTCCCAAGGACACATGTTTTAGAAATTGTGGAAAGGCTGCTGAGAGGAAACGTGGACTCCTTTACCACCCCTGTGAGAACTTCAGACTTTGTTTTAGCCCCGAGCACCTTTGGACTTGTGTGGAGAAAGCGCTACATCGGTGACAGTCCCGAGGAGGACCCTTTGACTCAACCGTTGATGGATACGTTGGAATCCGACCCCGAAACCCTTGTGAGGCACCCCGATGAGTGTGACGGCCTCTCATTGTTCAACCCCCTAGAGGTGGAAGGCGATCATAGCTTAGGGGAGTCACCAGCTGACAAGCTGAACAGAAAAGACGTCGCTCAGGTAAATGAATGATTAAGAAGCGACGGTCGAGGATGGGGTATAATGGGGCAAGGAACCAGGGATTGCGTAAATTAACAAGCAGCAGTGGGGTGCTTACACTGTTTCTTTTCTGAAAATCTCTCAACAGCTCGAGGATGCTGTGACGGTACCTCCCATAAGGCTTTAATTTGTTAATTTACGCAATCCCTGGTTCCTAGCCCCATTACACTCCATCCTCGACCCAGGGCCGGCTCCATGCACCAGCCGACCAAGCACGTGCTTGGGGCGGCACATTACAGCGAGGCGGCGCTAGGATTTTTATTTATTTATTTATTTTGGTTTGGCGGAGGGGCGCTCGGGGGGCTTGGCATGGCGCTCGGAGGGGGAGCGGGGGTTTGGCATGGCACTCAGAAGGGGTGGGGCTTCGGGCGGCACAGCGCTGGGGGAGCGGGGGCTTGCGCGGCTCTGCGGGGGTGGGACTTTGGGCAGCATGACGTTCGGAGGGGCGGGGGCTTGGCGCGTCGGTCAGAGGGGGGGCAGGGGCTTGGCACGGCACGTCGCTCGGAGGGGTTGCATGGCACTTGCAGGGGTGCGGCTTCGGGTGGTGCGGCGCTGCGGGGCCGGGGGCTTGCTCGGGGGGTGGGGCTTCGGGCAGCGTGGTGCTGGGGGTGTGGGGATTTCGGCGGCGCTGGTCGGGGCGGGTTCAGCTGTGCGTCACTCATGGGGCGGGGTACGGCGGGGCGGCGCTCTTCTTTTTTGCCTGGGGCGGCAACAATGTTAGAGCCAGCCCTGCCTCGACCTTCGCTTCTTAATCATTCATTTACCTGAGCAACGTCTTTTCCGTTCACCTTGCCCGCCGGTGACTCCTCCAAGCCATGATCACCTTCCACCTCTAGGGGGTTGAACAATGAGAGGCCGTCACACTCATCGGGGTGCCTCATAAGGGTCTTGGGGTTGGATTCCAACGTATCCATCAACGGTTGGGTCAAAAGGTCCTCCTTGGAACTGTCACTGATGTAGCGCTTTCTCCACACACGTCCAAAGGTGCTCAGGTCTAAAACAAAGTCCGAAGTTCTCACGGGGGTGGTAAAGGAGTCCACCTTTCCTCTCAGCAGCCTTTCCACAATTTCTAAAACACATGTCCTTGGTAAGAGATGGCCTCCTCTGCCCGGAGCTGGGACATATGGGGTAATGGTGCTGCACTCTGACTGGCAGAGGGTGTTGGGAGGAGTTCTTAGAGGGGTAACACGACCCACTTCCGAACAGGTCACCCCGCCCTAGGACTCACCCTGACTGGTCAAATCTCCTCTCTGGGAGGTCCTATCAGGGCAAAACCCATGGTGATTGGTAGAGGGAAGTGGGAGGAGTTCTTACAGGGGTCACAGAAGGCACCTTGCTTATAATCATGTGGCTGCTTTGACCCCGGAAGTAATACCCTCTGGGGCGGGACTTCCTTTGACAGGTGGGCGGGGTTTGACGGGTCAAGGGGTGGGGCTTAATGGGTCAAGGGACAGGGTTAGGGTTGGATTGACTTTAGGACCCTTATGTTACTAGCCTGCATGTAGTGACTCGGGGTGGCTCCCCTCCTGCCCAGCAGAGGGAGAGCCCTTACAGACACCCAAGTGGGCGGAGTCACCGACGCCTGTTCCCTCCCCCCGGAAGTCAAGGGGCAGTACAGGAAGTGTAAAAGCTGGCCGCCAGAGCTCAGTGAGGCCTAGCCACCGCAGGGAGCAGACGTGCGGCCGGGAGACCTCCGAGGCTGTTGCCCTAACTAGCTTGAGCTACCCCGAGCCCACTACGAGGAGGAGCCGCTGGAGCCCGTCCGCTCCCGTCATTGGGAGGAGCAGTCAGACCTGCCCCACGCCAACTACGAAGGCGAGGAGCCCCCAGAGCCCCTCCGCCCCTGCTGTTACCCGGAGGAGCCGCCGGAGCCTCAGTGGCCGGATTTCCCCGAGGAGCTGCCAGACCTGCCCCCAAGCCCCGGACCAGAGGAACCGATGTTGCTGGACTGGCCTGAGCCCGGCGTTTTTCGGGCAGGATACCCCACTGACCAGCAGAGGTGATAGCCGCTGCTAGGGCCCCGGGCTGGAACGCAGTGGAGCGGGTGGGCCTGCGTCCCCCCCTGCAGGAGGTGTAGGAGCCTGCGCTTACCCCAACTGGGATATTGTTTGCTCAGCCCCTGCACCAAAGGGCCTGAGCTGTGACTGTTTGTGCCCCGCCCTGATCCAGGGCCTGGGCCCTACCTGAACTTGCTGCTTGTTTGCTCAGCCCCTGCACCAGAGAGCCTGAGCTGTGACTGTTTGTGCCCCGCCCTGATCCAGGGCCTGGGCCTCCCAACTGGCTGTTATATTGTTGCTCAGTCCCTGCACCAAAGGGCCTGAGCTCCCTAACTCTATACGGTTGCTCAGCCCCTGCACCAGAGGGCCTGAGCCCTGAACTAACTGGTTGTTTGTTCCACCAGTAGTGAGTCGGTGTGGCTCCCCTCCTGCCCAGGAGGGTCGAGCCCCGGCACGAACCTTCTACACTGCAGTTATATCACTTCAGATCAAGATAACCTTTGGAAGATAAATAGTTTTCGTGACTAGAAATGAAAACTATATGCTCACTATTTTTCGTCAAAATAATTTATATAATACTTTGCAACACTAAATCATTTTTACAGGTCTTGTTGTTAAACATTTCCTGAGAACTATGTCAGGAAAGCTATGTTGAAAGAATGGCATATCCATTTTTATTTCACAACATGTTGGTAATATAGCTGATCGCTGTACAATGTTCTGTAAATAATTCTGTAGAAACTTGTTTGAGATAAAATTTAATAGAAATGCAGTTAAATACCAAACCACACATTACATTAGCAGTATTCCTTCTGTATATAGATGTTTCATTAAATTTCCAAAACACATTTCTGAGACTATTCATTACTAGAAGTTCACCTTGATCGATTGGTCCTTCAGCCCTCGTCTCGATTGCACCAATCACAACACGTCTTCCATTCTTCTTGTATCATGGCCTTCCTTCTCCATGTGCGGCCATGTCTTTTCATGGTAACATCTTCCCATCTCTTTGGAGTTTGGCCGAGTGCAGCTGCTAGTCCATCGATTGTCAGTGAGCCTCACTATATGCCTGGCCTATCCCATTTTACTATGCCTGCTCTAAACAACGACGTTCAGCACTCCACTCTGCTGTCTGATCTCTTCATTGGGGACTCGGTCGTGGATTGAAATTCCCTGAATTCTTCTTTCCATCGCCCTCTCCATGACAACAGTTGCTGCTCCTCTGTCAGCACCCATGTTTCACTACCATACAACATTGCAGTACAGTAATTCCTCGCTTAACGTTGTAGTTATGTTCCTGAAAAATATGACTTTACGCGAAACATTGGAAAGCAAAACCAATTTCCCCATAAGAATTAATATAAATGGGTGGGGTTAGGTTCCAGGGATATTTTTTTCACCAGAGGAAAAACTATACACACACACACACCATATTTTAAACAAACACTTTAATACTGTACACAGCGATGACGATTGTGAAGCTTGGTTGAGGGGGTGGAAGCGAGTGAGATATTTCCCCAGGGAATGCCTTACTGCTAAATGATGAACTAGCTTTTGGCTGAGCCTTCAAGGGTTAAAATGTTGTTAATGTAGCCTCACACTCTACAAGGCAGCACCAATGGGGGGAGACAGCATGGCAAACAGAGACACACACCCTGTGTGTGGGAGAGAGAGAGAGAGCGAGAGATGCACATTGCCCCTTTAAGTATGCTGACCCCACTCGTAAGTACATTGTCTTTTTAAGTCTATCGGGAGTTGAGACAGCAGCTGCTGCCCCAAGCTCTCTCTGTCTCTCTCCATCAGTGTCCCCACCCTGCTCTATATGGAGAAGGGGTAAGTGGGGTGCAGGAGCAGGGGAGAGGGGGAAACCCTGACATTAGCCCCCCCCCCTTGCACAGCAAGCAGGAGGCTCCCAAGAGCAGCTCCAAGGCAGAGGGCAGGAGCAGCACATGGCAGTGGGCGGAGGGACATCTGAACTGCCCGCAATTGATAGCCGGCTGGGCAGCTGCTGCACAGGGAACCTAGGGGAGTGGGGAGCTGAAAGGGGGGGCTGCTGGTCCACCCAGATTCTAAGCCCTCAGCAGCTAGCTGCAACAGGCTGCTCTTCCTGCAAGCAGTGGACAAAGCAGGCGGCTGCCAAACGACATTATAAGGTGTCCTAAGTTTCATCCCCACTCTGGACTTTAGAGTACAGAGATGGGGGCCTGCATGTGAACCTCTAAACTGAATTACCAGCTTAGATCTGGTTTTGCTGCCACCACTCCCAAGTGCTAACTCCCTTCCTGGGTACCCTTGAGAGACTTCTTCACCAATTCCCTGGTGAACACCGATCCAAACCCTTGGATCTTAAAACAAGGAGAAATTAACCATTCCCCCTCCTTTCCCCCCACCAATTCCTGGTGAGTCCAGATCCAACCCCCTTGGATCTTAAAACAAGGAAAAATCAAGTAGGTTCTTAAAAAGAAGGCTTTACTTAAAGAAAAGAAAGGTAAAAGAAAACCCTCTGGGAGAGATTAGCATACCAGCTACTCTCACAGACAACAGCTTCAAATCACAGAGGATGTTCCCCTGGGCAAAAACTTAGTTACACAAAAAATACCCAATTTGATTATTCCCTAATGCCCAAGACAAGTTACAAAGAAAATAAACATACACCTATTTATTTCCTTCACTAATACTCACTACTTGATAAGAGGCTGAATTCTGGAGCTTGCCCACTCGGGTCAAAACTTAAACTGAAACTAAACAAAGGAAACTTCCCTCCTTCCTTTTGAAACATCTTATCCCCCCATTGGTTCCTCTGGTCAGGTGTTAGCTAGACTAGGTGAACTTCTTAACCCTTTACAGGTAAAAGAGGCATTAACCCTTAACTATCTGTTATGACATAAGGCAGCATTGTGTAAGGGGACCGTTGCCCCTTACTAACATTCAGTGGGGGTGTTTTGGTTGGCTAGCTCCCAGCACTAAAAGGGGAGGGATCGATGGGAAATCAGGACCCTGAGACTGACAGTCCCCAGGAACAATGGCGAGAGGCCAATGCTCCAGGTCAGCCTGATTGACAGGGCAGGCAGGCTAATCAGCATGACAGGAGGCCAGGGTGGGTCCCGTCCTCCGTGTGAGTTGGAATTGCCTGGGTCAGACTGAGTGGGGCCGAGCTAAGGAGAAAGCAGGGGCCCAAGCTGAGCTGGAGAGCAGAACCGTGCCAGATCCAGAGGGGCCAGAGGCGCAGCCACAGAGCCAGAGACGCAGCCCAGGGAGAGCAGATCCTGTGCTGGGAGCAGAGCTGCAGCCACAGAGCCAGGTGTGGTGAGCAACTGGGACCAGCCAAAGGGGGACCTCGGGCAAAGGGCCCAGCACAGAAAGACACCCCTAGCCAAGGGCCCTTGCAGGCCAGACCGGGCGGGGGACCTTAACCTGACGGGGGGCTGACGCTGGGAAGAAGGGTCCCACCACTCAAAGCCCGGAGGACTGTGGCCACCACCATTGCAAGTGTCCAACCCGCAGCATACCTGCAGCACAGCCAGGGCCTGAGAAGGAAATCTGGGACCTACAAGGAACAGACTGCGAAGTGCCCTGATGTCCAGAGACACTGTTTGTGATGTTCCCTGCCACAGAGCAGGGTGATGTGTTTTCCTTTAACCTTTCCCATTTTTCCTTGTTCTTTTCTTTAGATTAATTGTTAATTAAACAACTTGTATTTGCTTTAAATTGTATGGAATAATCAGTGGGTCAGGGAGGTGCCCAGTGCAGAGAGGGTACCCCGGAGTGGGGACACCCTAGCCTCTGTCCTAGGTGACCACAGCAGGGTTGGGGGTTGAGCCCCCCAGGAATCCCGGGCACAGCAATCCTGGGCCCAGCCTTGTTGGGGTTACGAGGACTCTACCAGACAGGAGAGTGGAAGGGGAGCCCTCAAGGGCAGGGAGGCGTCTGGGTAAAGGGAGTGGGAGCGAGGACTCAGATCCTTTCGCTAGCCCACTTCACCGGGGTAGGGCAGAAGCCAGGAAAGTTCCCCACAATAGCGGGACCATTCCCCCACTAACAATTGCACAACTTTAAACGAGCGTGTTCTGTAATTGATCAGCAACATAACAATGAAACACCGTTAACAGGGATGACTTTAAGTGAGGAGTACTGTACTGTTTAGCTGAAGAGGCTGGCACGTGTTGCCTTGTTGATTTTTCCTTGGAGGACATTCTTGATAGAACTGAATGCACACCAATGTGCGTTCTTTCTTCGCGAGAGTTCAGCTTCCTGATCGTGGCGCATGTTAATTCCTTGGCCCAAATAGACATATTGCTCAACTTCTGCAAGAGCATTCAGCACTGTATTGATCTCTATGCTGTCCAACGCTTTTTCATAGTCGACAAAGGCAATACATAAAGGGAATATAGTGAAAATATGGTCCATGTGCTGAAATTCCTCCGAAAACCTCCCGGTTCTCTGGGCTGTTGCTCGTCCAGACTCTGTGAGAGTCGGTTTGTTATTATTTTGGTGAACAGCTTGTAGACATGTGAGAGCAGGCATATTGGACAAAAGTTCTTTAGATCTTCACGATCACTTCTTGCACAGCAGAATGGTGTTGGACTCCTTCCAGTTAGATGGTATCTTCTGCCTTTCCAAGTAATGGCTAAACCTCTGAGCAAGGGTTTCCCAGAGGTCTTGGCCTCCAGCTCTTCTCATTTCGACTTCTCAGTCCATCTTTACCTGAGGCTATTAATAGAATGTACTGTAAATATAACAAAGTTTAATGGACAAAGGATGACATACAAGTGGATGATTAAGTCCACAGTAGAATGTCTACAAGCCTAGCTGCATTTCAGTAAAAATGGGAATTCCACCTTGTTCATCATAATGCACTTGAGTTTGGGATAAATCATTCCAAATAAACTCTACATTAAAAAAATGTATTCATCACTTCAAAAGGCCTTAGTGGGCTCAATCTAGCAGCCCACCGCAGTGCAGTGGAACATATAAAGGGTCACATCAGCCGAATCAATTAAAATCAATAATTGTCCAACTGAGTAGAAATGACTTTTCCCAAAGCACTGCTGATCATGTTTCCCTATCCAGGCCATGTATTAGAAAAATCAGATCGGATATGACACTAATATTAACACTGTAAGACTGTAACTTGCATAATATATATAGATGATTTCATTTTTTCTTTGTATCTTCTACTTTTTACAGTCTCTCTTCTTCAGTTGTTACTGATCTGAGTTGGAAGAAAAAAATCGATCTTTCAAGAGCTTTATTAACTAAGCAAACAGTACAATTTTGATCTAAGCTAAACTGGTGTTAATGGTTCATTTGTTCAGTTATCATGAAGGTACTAGTATGGACAGCGTAATTAAGGTTGAGCTTTAGACTCAAATAAGGATTCAACGTCTTTTATGTATGGAAACCACAGCATTATCCTGCCTGCCCACACTTACAGTACTTTCCTTTTGAGCACAGAATGACTTTTCTGAGAATTACAAGAAAATAAATTAATTAGTTAAATTAATTGAAAACTGGGACCCTTAAGAAATTTAGCATTAATCTAATTGTTATAGAGACTACACACAGGGTCAGTTCAACCGGTCAGGTAACTTTTAATTGGGACCATTGTGACATCAGATGCAATTTCACCAATCCCACCCCCCTTTCTCTCAAGTTATTTTTCATGCAATAGTTCTATGGGGTGTAATGACTCTGGATGAAGGAGACTGGACATGAGTGGAGTGCTCATTGGTAGATTAGTTGGCCCAATTTCACAGCTCTTTGAAGGTTCCATGCTGGCACACTAGCTTGGGTATCAGTGCCTGAAAGGCTCCTGATGACACTGCTGCTTTAGCTCTATTGTGCACCCAGGCATCCCCTGCAAGGAAACTGAGGCGCATAGGAGGAGTCTTTAAATTTCACAGATATTGAGACTTGCAGACTGTGCTTTACCCACCCCCTTTTCACATAGCATGAATCTCAATAATACCGCTCTCTAAAGCAACCAGTCAATTGCAAATCAAGAGACAGATTCACCAGTACACTTTATCGGCTTTGTGTTGTTCTAGTGATGCCAATTAGCATTAAGTTTAAATGGCCAATGCGTCCTGGCTGCTTTAGGCTGTTCTGGTATGCCAGCAAATCTGACCTTGAAAGTTAAAATTAAAATAAAATGATTAAAGATTGACACTGCATATCTTCTAATAATTAGAAATATCGTAGTACCATTTTCTTTTGATTCCTTGTTTGGTGAAAATGTGTGAAATTTTTGGTAATTAAAAATTAACGAAACTCATACAAAATGTACATTAAGATGAAGTTATGATTGTGAGTATATATCAGTAATGTAAGGGTAAAAAAGATTATAGGGGTTTTATAATTTTTCCCAACCCATCTTGACTTTGTAGTGACGACATGAGGGAGACGAGTTTGGAAAAAAGTTTTTAAAATAAATCAGTTTTAGCTGAACTGAGGTCACAAAAACGAAAACATTTATTGTCCTACGGTTATTGCATGGTGTCACTACAGGGAAGAGTTAAGGTTGTGTTAACTGTGTATTTTCATTTCTTAACCTATTTGTACTACTTTTTAAATGTAACTTTAATGTTGAATTTCCTGCATTTGTGGTGCTTAGTTTTGGGAAAATTTAAAGCATTCCTGTAATGTGATTTAGTGCTATGGACTCTCTACCTTAACTCCCTCTAAACTTAATTTTTTTGTATGATAAAATTTTCAAAGGCTCCCAAATTGCTTAGGAGCTTAAGTCTCTGGAAACAAACGGGACATGATCTCCTGAGTTGTTTAGGTGATTTTGAACATTTGAACACCCTCAGTTCTTAATTTCTAATCTATCTCTAATCAGGTGTGTGGTACATAAAACAAGAAGAATTCCTAGAGTAAATTCCTGGTAAGATGGTTGTATAAATTAAGGCAACTTTCTGAGCCAGGGCTGATAAATCATCAGTGAAAGCACACTTGTCCTTAGCACTCCATTTTGATTTATGAAAGTCTCCATACAAATGCTGTCATTGGCACTCCAGTATTGTTCTGTGCACAGTAACCTGACTATTACAACAGTGATATTAAACAATTGTATATTCTGTTGCAGAGAATGCATTGGCTGGATTTTTTCTTTTTGTGCAAGGCTCGCAGTACAATTCATGCTAATATAGTCTAGTTTGCTGTCTTTCTACGTTTGTCTCCTGAAGTGTCTGGAAATGGAAAAAAAAATCAATGTGACTTGATAGTAATACGCTAAAAACATGTTTTAAAGGTGCTGGTATCACTATGCTGTGTGCCAGTGTAGCTGATGGAAGGGTCTAGTTGATAAGTGCGGTTCAGCTCATCCTTCAGGTCTTGAAATAGTCTTCTCATTTTTACCTAGTAATGAAAGAAAAAGCACAAAACTGAGATTTGTTTGGCTGCTGCTCCTTTGTAGGATTATTACCAAGGATGAATGTTTTGAGTTAGATTCTAGTACTTTGGATTTTCAAAGTTCACTAGGCTGCTCTACTCTGACTTCTTTGCAACCCATTCGACACCATTCATTTGCAGGACAACTGCATAAAGAAAAGGAGACAAAGTTGTTGCATATGGGGATGAAAGAACCCCTGATGTACAGTGAGGACCTGACCCGTTCCCATTGAAATCAATAGAATATTTGTCACGAGATTG
>NW_027054454.1:5000-12111 GCF_011386835.1 Chrysemys picta bellii
AACCCTAACCCTAACCCTAACCCTAACCCTAACCCTAACCCTAACCCTAACCCTAACCCTAACCCTAACCCTAACCCTAACCCTAACCCTAACCCTAACCCTAACCCTAACCCTAACCCTAACCCTAACCCTAACCCTAACCCTAACCCTAACCCTAACCCTAACCCTAACCCTAACCCTAACCCTAACCCTAACCCTAACCCTAACCCTAACCCTAACCCTAACCCTAACCTAACCCTAACCCTAACCCTAACCCTAACCCTAACCCTAACCCTAACCCTAACCCTAACCCTAACCCTAACCCTAACCCTAACCCTAACCCTAACCCTAACCTAACCCTAACCCTAACCCTAACCCTAACCCTAACCCTAACCCTAACCCTAACCCTAACCCTAACCCTAACCCTAACCCTAACCCTAACCCTAACCCTAACCCTAACCCTAACCCTAACCCTAACCCTAACCCTAACCCTAACCCTAACCCTAACCCTAACCCTAACCCTAACCCTAACCCTAACCCTAACCCTAACCCTAACCCTAACCCTAACCCTAACCCTAACCCTAACCCTAACCCTAACCCTAACCCTAACCCTAACCCTAACCCTAACCCTAACCCTAACCCTAACCCTAACCCTAACCCTAACCCTAACCCTAACCCTAACCCTAACCCTAACCCTAACCCTAACCCTAACCCTAACCCTAACCCTAACCCTAACCCTAACCCTAACCCTAACCCTAACCCTAACCCTAACCCTAACCCTAACCCTAACCCTAACCTAACCCTAACCCTAACCCTAACCCTAACCCTAACCTAACCCTAACCCTAACCCTAACCCTAACCCTAACCCTAACCCTAACCCTAACCCTAACCCTAACCCTAACCCTAACCCTAACCCTAACCCTAACCCTAACCCTAACCCTAACCCTAACCCTAACCCTAACCCTAACCCTAACCCTAACCCTAACCCTAACCCTAACCTAACCCTAACCCTAACCCTAACCCTAACCCTAACCCTAACCCTAACCCTAACCCTAACCCTAACCCTAACCCTAACCCTAACCCTAACCCTAACCCTAACCCTAACCCTAACCCTAACCCTAACCCTAACCCTAACCCTAACCCTAACCCTAACCCTAACCCTAACCCTAACCCTAACCCTAACCCTAACCCTAACCCTAACCCTAACCCTAACCCTAACCCTAACCCTAACCCTAACCCTAACCCTAACCCTAACCCTAACCCTAACCCTAACCCCTAACCCTAACCCTAACCCTAACCCTAACCCTAACCCTAACCCTAACCCTAACCCTAACCCTAACCCTAACCCTAACCCTAACCCTAACCCTAACCCTAACCCTAACCCTAACCCTAACCCTAACCCTAACCCTAACCCTAACCCTAACCCTAACCCTAACCCTAACCCTAACCCTAACCCTAACCCTAACCCTAACCCTAACCCTAACCCTAACCCTAACCCTAACCCTAACCCTAACCCTAACCCTAACCCTAACCTAACCCTAACCCTAACCCTAACCCTAACCCTAACCCTAACCCTAACCCTAACCCTAACCCTAACCCTAACCCTAACCCTAACTAACCTAACCCTAACCCTAACCCTAACCCTAACCCTAACCCTAACCCTAACCCTAACCCTAACCCTAACCCTAACCCTAACCCTAACCCTAACCCTAACCCTAACCCTAACCCTAACCCTAACCCTAACCCTAACCCTAACCCTAACCCTAACCCTAACCCTAACCCTAACCCTAACCCTAACCCTAACCCTAACCCTAACCCTAACCCTAACCCTAACCCTAACCCTAACCCTAACCCTAACCCTAACCCTAACCCTAACCCTAACCCTAACCCTAACCCTAACCCTAACCCTAACCCTAACCCTAACCCTAACCCTAACCCTAACCCTAACCCTAACCCTAACCCTAACCCTAACCCTAACCCTAACCCTAACCCTAACCCTAACCCTAACCTAACCCTAACCCTAACCCTAACCCTAACCCTAACCCTAACCCTAACCCTAACCCTAACCCTAACCCTAACCCTAACCCTAACCCTAACCCTAACCCTAACCTAACCCTAACCCTAACCCTAACCCTAACCCTAACCCTAACCCTAACCCTAACCCTAACCCTAACCCTAACCCTAACCCTAACCCTAACCCTAACCCTAACCCTAACCCTAACCCTAACCCTAACCCTAACCCTAACCCTAACCCTAACCCTAACCCTAACCCTAACCCTAACCCTAACCCTAACCCTAACCCTAACCCTAACCCTAACCCTAACCCTAACCCTAACCCTAACCCTAACCCTAACCCTAACCCTAACCCTAACCCTAACCCTAACCCTAACCCTAACCCTAACCCTAACCCTAACCCTAACCCTAACCCTAACCCTAACCCTAACCCTAACCCTAACCCTAACCCTAACCCTAACCCTAACCCTAACCCTAACCCTAACCCTAACCCTAACCCTAACCCTAACCCTAACCCTAACCCTAACCCTAACCCTAACCCTAACCCTAACCCTAACCCTAACCCTAACCCTAACCCTAACCCTAACCCTAACCCTAACCCTAACCCTAACCCTAACCCTAACCCTAACCCTAACCCTAACCCTAACCCTAACCCTAACCCTAACCCTAACCCTAACCCTAACCCTAACCCTAACCCTAACCCTAACCCTAACCCTAACCCTAACCCTAACCCTAACCCTAACCCTAACCCTAACCCTAACCCTAACCCTAACCCTAACCCTAACCCTAACCCTAACCCTAACCCTAACCCTAACCCTAACCCTAACCCTAACCCTAACCCTAACCCTAACCCTAACCCTAACCCTAACCCTAACCCTAACCCTAACCCTAACCCTAACCCTAACCCTAACCCTAACCCTAACCCTAACCCTAACCCTAACCCTAACCCTAACCCTAACCCTAACCCTAACCCTAACCCTAACCCTAACCCTAACCCTAACCCTAACCCTAACCCTAACCCTAACCCTAACCCTAACCCTAACCCTAACCCTAACCCTAACCCTAACCCTAACCCTAACCCTAACCCTAACCCTAACCCTAACCCTAACCCTAACCCTAACCCTAACCCTAACCCTAACCCTAACCCTAACCCTAACCCTAACCCTAACCCTAACCCTAACCCTAACCCTAACCCTAACCCTAACCCTAACCCTAACCCTAACCCTAACCCTAACCCTAACCCTAACCCTAACCCTAACCCTAACCCTAACCCTAACCCTAACCCTAACCCTAACCCTAACCCTAACCCTAACCCTAACCCTAACCCTAACCCTAACCCTAACCCTAACCCTAACCCTAACCCTAACCCTAACCCTAACCCTAACCCTAACCCTAACCCTAACCCTAACCCTAACCCTAACCCTAACCCTAACCCTAACCCTAACCCTAACCCTAACCCTAACCCTAACCCTAACCCTAACCCTAACCCTAACCCTAACCCTAACCCTAACCCTAACCCTAACCCTAACCCTAACCCTAACCCTAACCCTAACCCTAACCCTAACCCTAACCCTAACCCTAACCCTAACCCTAACCCTAACCCTAACCCTAACCCTAACCCTAACCCTAACCCTAACCCTAACCCTAACCCTAACCCTAACCCTAACCCTAACCCTAACCCTAACCCTAACCCTAACCCTAACCCTAACCCTAACCCTAACCCTAACCCTAACCCTAACCCTAACCCTAACCCTAACCCTAACCCTAACCCTAACCCTAACCCTAACCCTAACCCTAACCCTAACCCTAACCCTAACCCTAACCCTAACCCTAACCCTAACCCTAACCCTAACCCTAACCCTAACCCTAACCCTAACCCTAACCCTAACCCTAACCCTAACCCTAACCCTAACCCTAACCCTAACCCTAACCCTAACCCTAACCCTAACCCTAACCCTAACCCTAACCCTAACCCTAACCCTAACCCTAACCCTAACCCTAACCCTAACCCTAACCCTAACCCTAACCCTAACCCTAACCCTAACCCTAACCCTAACCCTAACCCTAACCCTAACCCTAACCCTAACCCTAACCCTAACCCTAACCCTAACCCTAACCCTAACCCTAACCCTAACCCTAACCCTAACCCTAACCCTAACCCTAACCCTAACCCTAACCCTAACCCTAACCCTAACCCTAACCCTAACCCTAACCCTAACCCTAACCCTAACCCTAACCCTAACCCTAACCCTAACCCTAACCCTAACCCTAACCCTAACCCTAACCCTAACCCTAACCCTAACCCTAACCCTAACCCTAACCCTAACCCTAACCCTAACCCTAACCCTAACCCTAACCCTAACCCTAACCCTAACCCTAACCCTAACCCTAACCCTAACCCTAACCCTAACCCTAACCCTAACCCTAACCCTAACCCTAACCCTAACCCTAACCCTAACCCTAACCCTAACCCTAACCCTAACCCTAACCCTAACCCTAACCCTAACCCTAACCCTAACCCTAACCCTAACCCTAACCCTAACCCTAACCCTAACCCTAACCCTAACCCTAACCCTAACCCTAACCCTAACCCTAACCCTAACCCTAACCCTAACCCTAACCCTAACCCTAACCCTAACCCTAACCCTAACCCTAACCCTAACCCTAACCCTAACCCTAACCCTAACCCTAACCCTAACCCTAACCCTAACCCTAACCCTAACCCTAACCCTAACCCTAACCCTAACCCTAACCCTAACCCTAACCCTAACCCTAACCCTAACCCTAACCCTAACCCTAACCCTAACCCTAACCCTAACCCTAACCCTAACCCTAACCCTAACCCTAACCCTAACCCTAACCCTAACCCTAACCCTAACCCTAACCCTAACCCTAACCCTAACCCTAACCCTAACCCTAACCCTAACCCTAACCCTAACCCTAACCCTAACCCTAACCCTAACCCTAACCCTAACCCTAACCCTAACCCTAACCCTAACCCTAACCCTAACCCTAACCCTAACCCTAACCCTAACCCTAACCCTAACCCTAACCCTAACCCTAACCCTAACCCTAACCCTAACCCTAACCCTAACCCTAACCCTAACCCTAACCCTAACCCTAACCCTAACCCTAACCCTAACCCTAACCCTAACCCTAACCCTAACCCTAACCCTAACCCTAACCCTAACCCTAACCCTAACCCTAACCCTAACCCTAACCCTAACCCTAACCCTAACCCTAACCCTAACCCTAACCCTAACCCTAACCCTAACCCTAACCCTAACCCTAACCCTAACCCTAACCCTAACCCTAACCCTAACCCTAACCCTAACCCTAACCCTAACCCTAACCCTAACCCTAACCCTAACCCTAACCCTAACCCTAACCCTAACCCTAACCCTAACCCTAACCCTAACCCTAACCCTAACCCTAACCCTAACCCTAACCCTAACCCTAACCCTAACCCTAACCCTAACCCTAACCCTAACCCTAACCCTAACCCTAACCCTAACCCTAACCCTAACCCTAACCCTAACCCTAACCCTAACCCTAACCCTAACCCTAACCCTAACCCTAACCCTAACCCTAACCCTAACCCTAACCCTAACCCTAACCCTAACCCTAACCCTAACCCTAACCCTAACCCTAACCCTAACCCTAACCCTAACCCTAACCCTAACCCTAACCCTAACCCTAACCCTAACCCTAACCCTAACCCTAACCCTAACCCTAACCCTAACCCTAACCCTAACCCTAACCCTAACCCTAACCCTAACCCTAACCCTAACCCTAACCCTAACCCTAACCCTAACCCTAACCCTAACCCTAACCCTAACCCTAACCCTAACCCTAACCCTAACCCTAACCCTAACCCTAACCCTAACCCTAACCCTAACCCTAACCCTAACCCTAACCCTAACCCTAACCCTAACCCTAACCCTAACCCTAACCCTAACCCCCAACAACCCTAACCCTAACCCCCAACAACCCTAACCCTAACCCCCAACAACCCTAACCCTAACCCCCAACAACCCTAACCCTAACCCCCAACAACCCTAACCCCCAACAACCCTAACCCCCAACCCCAACAACCCTAACCCCCAACCCCAACAACCCTAACCCTAACCCCCAACAACCCTAACCCTAACCCCCAACAACCCTAACCCTAACCCCCAACAACCCTAACCCCCAACAACCCTAACCCCCAACAACCCTAACCCCCAACCCCAACAACCCTAACCCCCAACCCCAACAACCCTAACCCTAACCCCCAACAACCCTAACCCTAACCCCCAACAACCCTAACCCTAACCCCCAACAACCCTAACCCTAACCCCCAACAACCCTAACCCTAACCCCCAACAACCCTAACCCTAACCCCCAACAACCCTAACCCCCAACAACCCTAACCCCCAACCCCAACAACCCTAACCCCCAACCCCAACAACCCTAACCCTAACCCCCAACAACCCTAACCCTAACCCCCAACAACCCTAACCCTAACCCCCAACAACCCTAACCCCCAACAACCCTAACCCCCAACAACCCTAACCCCCAACCCCAACAACCCTAACCCCCAACCCCAACAACCCTAACCCTAACCCCCAACAACCCTAACCCTAACCCCCAACAACCCTAACCCTAACCCCCAACAACCCTAACCCTAACCCCCAACAACCCTAAGATACATTACCTGCCATTTCTGCAAACCCTCCCACCCAAACACAGGCTTGCCCCAATTGGACACACAATTCTCACAACTTGTTCTGATCTTACATAGCTGTGAACCAACACACCAAAACACAGGAAGACAGATTCTTTGTTTGGCAACACAGTACTTTATTTATTCAATGAGGCATTCATTACTGTAAACAGCTTGCAAAAATTGGACACTGTCACTGAATGTGTGTGCAGTACTGCACAATGTTTTATTTCACATACATTCATATAATCATTACTTAACACCACAATTACCATATACCAAAAGCAACAGTGGCATTTAATTTCCATATGCTTCAAAACATCACCCATCACCTGTACAAAACCTTGCATCCATTGTGAGATGTGGGACTGGGACTTGACCATACCTCACCTAGCAGCTGGCCAGCATGCTCCC
>NW_027054455.1:0-12104 GCF_011386835.1 Chrysemys picta bellii
ATGACCTCAGCATAGATAAAGTGTAGAAGACCTTGTGTAGATAAGGAATAGAAAATAATTGTATGTTGGCAAGAGTCAAAACAACTGAGGAAATGAGATATCAAGATGGCCTATGTATAAACAAAAATGCTGCTGTCCCTCATTATTTTTGTAATGAAAGGTATAAATGCTTGCTGTAATTAGTAACCGGGGAGAGACCTGTTCAGCTCTCCCTCTGCACATGTGAGAGTTAATAAAACATCTGACTTGCTGTACCTAACAAAATAGTGAGAACTCAGTTTTTCTCCGACAATTTGGGGGCTCGTCCGGGATGGCAACGCCCACTGAGGCAACGGCAGCTGCTACGGATCGTTCCCCTTCGAACCCCATGGCGCCACAATAGAGGTAAGAGACCTTTTGAAATCTCTATTGGGGTGTCGGAGGAGGACTGTCCGTGGGGCCGTCTGCCCCTGTTGGGCTCACGCCATCCGAACTTATTGACTGTGCAGCAAGGTCAGATGCTGAGCGGCGTAATAGGGGAATTGTTTGCCGCCCCCTGTAAGCATATGCTAGGTGCATAGGGTTTGCACCTGTGTTGAGGGGTTGTTACCGCCTCAAGAGGGGTTTTTTTACCGCCTCAAGTGATGCATCGAGGTACTTGGGAATAGTACCTGGAGGTAGTCAGGAGTAGTACCTGGTATAAGGCCTTGGTGTGTGTGTGGTCTGTGTGTGTGTGTGTACACAGTGTGAATTGAGTGTTACCGGAAGACGCCCAGAATACTCTGCGAAGTCTTTTGGCTCGTGACCAGAACTACTCTAACGCAAGCCCGGTAACTAGAGGATCTTTTAGGAGATCCGACCCATGTAGGTTGACTCGGCCTGGCATCGTCCGGCGAGGAGGCTACCTGGGTCTAGGAGTGTGTGCACCCATCTTCCCTCCCCTTTTCCTCTCCGTGTGAGCCACTGACAGTCTGACCATCTCACTGGATGCAACAGAGTAAGCGGCGCTTTCTCTCTGAGATTAGCCGACGCTCTTTGCTGAAGGGAGGTGTAGGGGGTCATGGCTATCCTCGTTAGTCACTCCTGTGTGAATACCCTGTAGGGAGAGTCCTTAGTTTATGAACCGCTAGCGCGGACAGGGCATCCTTCCCCTTTGAGTGTTTGATTGGAAAAATGGGTGGGGGACAGTCTAAGTCTTCCCTCTCACCCCCTAAGGGTACCCCAGCTTATTTTATGTACGTACATTATGGTACTAAAACCTGCAGGTATTTAGAGAATTGAAATCATTACACGCGTGAAAATTCATCTAAACAATGCCCACTAGAAGGTACCTTCAATCTAGATAAGATCATACATCTCAGAGGAGCTTTTAATCACCAAAAAGCCTCTGACACACAATGGGAGCAATTTGTCTATTGAGGAAAGGAACGGGTAAATTTGAAATTCAGCTTGGTCCAGAGATAAAGAGAAAGTTAATCTGCGTTCAAGGTCAAGAATCAATGCAGACCAGGCTAAGTACAAAGAAAAACTGCTTTCGGCCCCAGCTGACTGTGAAAAAATATAGACATAGTCAAACCAAAGGCAATACAAGTTACAGTGCTGAGATTACATTTGCAAAGCTTAACTGTCCAGTGAGATCCAACAGTCTGCCTTTGCGACCCTGGAGCCGGCGTGGTTTGGGGATGCTGAAGAAGCCACAGGCAGCCGGCCTGGACTGGAATCACTGAAAAGACGCCCAGGAGACCTCAGGGTGTAAAAGAACTGCCCTCCCAAGAGAGGAAGCAAGTTGGAGATTGCACAGCACCTTCTCTGAACGTTATACACAGACGTGGCCAGTCTGGACGTACGTGTGTGAGTATGAAAGTGTGCCTACTCTCAGCCGCAGTAAGTCTGAGAACCGGAGAGGGATTTAGCATTCCTCTTTCCACCCCGGCTGACCGGGAAGGGTGTCAGGTGGATCTACCCCAGTCGTAGCAGGACTGGGCAATAGAGAAGTTGGAGAAAAGGGAAGAGTTGTTTACTTGATAACTAGAATTGAGCAATTAAGAGCATAGATCATGAACCAGGCAGCAACTCAAACCTACGCCCAGGGCAAGTTGCAAGCCTTGAGACAGGACTTCCAGGCAGAAAAGGAAGCCCTGGCTAAGCAAGTACCGGTCCTTCAGGGACTTGTCAGAATTTAACCATTTGTGTTTGCATATGCTGTAAGAGCAGTGTGATTGCCACAAGAGAAAATTGAATAGTTAAATGCCAATGGGTCATGCGTTTTGCCCAAGTGGCAAGCCTCACGAGGGAGGACTCGGGTAGCCTTGTGAGTAAGAATGTTTAAGAGAAGAGACCAGGAAGGGTGGGGGCTAGTTGAGAAGCCCACCCTCCTATCTAAATTGGTAGTGAAAAAGCTGGTGCCCATGGAAGGGACGGTTCAGCGAGAAAAGCAGGATCGGGCCCAAGCGGGCAGGCAATAGATAGAGAGATTGGAGAACAGGTTGGAAACTTTGAGGGCATAGTGGAAGGAAAGGAGTAAGTAATTATAAGCATGGGGGATTTCAAATCCCCAGGATAATAATTGAAATGGTAAAATGTGTGTAAGACAGAGTCTTTGTACCAAGGTGCAAGGCTCTCCTTTCTTCTGCTGAATAAAGCAACTCTTCCTTATCCCTGTCTGGCTGTTATTGGCTCTCAGCTAGGTGGACCCGATATTTTGGTGACAGTTACTGGCGACTCCGGTTAATGAATTTCTGTCTTATACATTTAGGTGTTAGGTGTGTGGACGGAACTGAGCCTCTCATTTGTAATTCCTCAGAGTGGAAGCCATCGCGTGCAATGAAGCTCTGAGGTTGAATTGGGATCCTTCTGTCCCGTCCCCTGTAGCGGTCAGTATTGGTAGAAATTCCTGTAATAGGATCCTATTAGGCCATAATTCCCTCTGTTCTCTGTGTAATTCTCTGTTAGAGTGTCAGCAGGCAGATGGGTGGGTCTCTGGTAAAACCCTCTAAGGATAGCCCTTTGAATTATATGTTAAGTAAATGGCTTTTACCCATTGTTCAGGAAAGAATAAAGATTTGAATTTGTTTTGGGGTAACAAAATAGCAGATAAAAGATCTGGTAAAAAGAGAGAGAAGGACAGTGCCCCTGGCTCTGTGTGGTCGAGCTGTCACTTTACTAGGGGTGCATGGAGATTTTGTAAGCACAAAAGAAACAGTTACACCTTGTGTAGAAATTGATGTGGCTAGTGTTGTGGAAATTGAATTGTGGATAGGATGTGCATTTTCCCCAGAACATGTGCAGTGTATATTGTAGCAGAGGTAAAAGAAATGCAAACCTACCAATATAGGTTGTGTTTTCTCTTTTCAGATCACTGGGTGTTTGAAAGCAGGAGTTAGAAGTAAAAGGCAATCAAAAGTCTGGGAAAGTTAATTGTGTCCCTTTTTACATAAGAATTTTTAAGCTGTGGATAGCTTTGAATCTGGAAGCAAGCCAGAAAGCATCTGTATTAATGCAATTTTCTAACTAATAAGGTAGAAGCCACTGAAACCTGGGCTGCCTATGAAACAAATACAAGGAAATATGGGATAATTCCTCTGTTTTGTCTAAAATCAACAAGAGTACGTGTATATAAAGGAAATATTTTAAGCAATGACTGACTACCCAGAAGGGGTAGACCTCTGTTCTTTTGTCTTTCAGATCATCAGAGAAAACGGATGCCAGCTGAACAGCATTCAATGTACCATGCATTTACTGGTACAATAGGAATTATTTTTGTGTTCTTTGTCCTGTCTTGTGGTGTTTGTCTTGTGGCCAAAATTGTTGGGTTTAATATTTTCATAAGACCGTCTAGTTCAAAATTAAATAGAAGGGTTAAATCAAAAAGCAGATACTTGTTTTTATTCAACTTGGAATACAAAAAGTGTTTGGATAAATCAGGAAAATGTGATATACTAAAGTCTAATACAGTTGCTTAAGTAAGAAAAAGAAACTTCATTGGCCAGATTTTTTTTTTTTTAATTGAAAAAATTGTTGTTAAAATTTGCATACCAACAGTCTTTGGAAGCAAGGACATGGAAGGTTAACCCACTCCCCATATTGCCCATGGGATCCTTCTGGCTACTTCAGATTTCTAGCCAGAGGGCTGGGGAGGGAGGAAAGCTATTGGACACCTGAGGTTGTACCGAGTGGACTCCTCAAAAGTGGGTGTGCTTGTCCTGGTTTGTTGCTCCAAAGCTCTGTAATAAAGTTATTTTACTGGAAGGGTGTACATGGCATACATTGAATAATAAGACTAATGTACTGTATAATGGCAATGTGTATGTGTTCATTGTTGGGAAAAGGTGTATGAGTGAAAAGTGGAAGTTTCCTTTGTAGGTTAAAAGAAGCCAAGAAGGGGAGAAGGAAAAAGAACAGAATGAGTTAACTGAGGAAAAATAGCTAGCAAGCTCAGTCCAAAGATAAGATGCTGGCACCATCCAAGGACACTGCCCACAGCTAAGACTTGGCTGATAGCCAAGAAAAGGGGGGCCTGAATGTGCCCAAGCAACTATGAGATCTGCAAAACACTGCCAGGCATTAATGAAATGTGTTAGGTTTCTTTTCTCACAGATAAAAGAAGTGCTACCCAAAGACCCTAGCAGCCCTGCCATTCATTGAAACAAGGAGATTGAGTCTACGTAAAGTCCATCAACGAAAGACTGCTTTGGCTCCACACTGGAAAGGCCCTTTCCAAGTCCTGTTAACCACCACCACCACTGTGAAGTGCCAAGGACTACCTGCCTGGACCCATGCTTCTCACTGTAAAAAGACCCCTCCACCTCGGGAGGACTCTCCGACTGATGATAAGCCTATTTCTCCTTCTAGCTCTGCTGTGTCTTCTGGACAGCAGGAAAAAGAAAGAAAGAAAAAAAGACAAGGTGAAGTGCTAGTAACCTCTCCCTTGTCCACTGACAGACCTACTGTGCCTCTGGATTTTTCTAGAAGAAGCAAAACCATTACAGGGTGATGTGCTAGTAACCTCTCCCCTGTATGATGCTAAACCACACTGTTTCAGGAAAAGAGAAGAAGGAACACTTGCTTAATTGAAACCACAAAGTCCAGGGATTCCTGACTACAAGAGACATTAAGAACTGACCCTGGTGAAGAAACAAAGAATTATACACTGGCAGGAAGAAACTTGTGGGACCCATGCTTGGGAACGTGGTATTGATTGGATTTTGGGGTTTATTCTACAGGCTGCGCCCTGTGTTTTGGATAAGTCCTTCAGCATGTATTGCCCTCCCTAATTGGATTTTAAATGATAAGTACCAAAGGCACCTTGTTGCCATTGTCCCTGCCATCTCCTCCATTACACTATTACCCCTGTAACACATCCAAATACAGACAATGCCATATATTTGATAAAACCAATGACTAAGGCCTTCACACTTTAGTGATTTATTTAAATATTGTTTGAAAAAATATATTTTTAAGGTTCAGGATATCCCATATAAGTGAACAATTGAATGGATCAGTGGAGATAAAAGTATATGATATCACTACCAGTGAACCCCAAGAATTTATAATTGCTCACAGGGGGCTGCCATTAGATTAGCACAACAGAGGGCTTGGGTTATTTCCTCTAGAAAGAAGAGAGACTTGACCGGATCCCTTTGGGATGGGGCCAGTAATGCAGCAGCAGTTTGGAATATTTTTAAGAACCAAGAACATGATGAGAAATTGGGGCAACTAGAGAAGGCCATTGGCCTTGTTTCTGGAGCACAACTAACCCAGGTACAGGCTGGAGTTGATGAGTTACATGTTATTTCCGCCCTTAGTTCAATGACCCAGAAGTTGCTGACAGAGATGGTATTGAATATCACTGAGGCTGGGAAGGCATTGCAGTGGGATCTAGCATGCTCAGAGATTCAGGATTTCTTGAATGACCAGCTAATGGCCATTCGGAATGATCTAGAGCACCAGGCTTGGCCCACTGCCCTTACAGACACATCAGGAGTACCATCTGATCTGTGGCCATGGAAACATACTTGGAAACTTTCTGGGTGGAAGTGCGGACGTTCTCAGTGCTCCTTCCAAGCATATGGACCGGTACAGGGGTGTGGGCTCCCACAGACCGTATCCTGCCGGGTCCATGGGGAGGATGCATATGGGATTGGGTAATTCATCGAGACATCTGGGAAATTAGACCACCTGGTATGCCCAATCGATTTTTAGTCAGTGCTCCTGGGATTACACCTGACATTTGGATGGGGTTAGGTAACCTATGGACATTTTGGCCGTTACAACCCCCACAGCTTCAGTGTACACGTAAACTGAAGCCAGGAGAAGTTGTCACTGTCTATGACTACGTTTGCTGGGAGGGTAGGGGACAAGGAACTACCCTGACAGGACACTTACTCTTCCAAGCTAATGATAGCTGTGTGTATGTTAATGACACCATATCACAAGACATACATTTTAATCTCACTACCACTGCAGGCAATCATATCATTTACTGGCCTGCAGATAGAGTTTTTCAAGTAGCCCTTAGGTTCCAGATACCCTTTAATTGGACTAGCTTATTATCTGATAGATTTCAAAATTTGCTTTCATTGTTACCTGAGATTCAGAAAATCTCTGAGGTACAAGGGCAAATTCACATGCTTCAAAATGTATATCAAGTAGAAAAGTATGCCTTTCACACTGCTTATAGAGTATCTACCTTATGTACTAAATATGATGTATTGTGCTTTATGACAAAGGCTGTACAACAACCCCATTATAGTATTGCTATGGGAATGTTATTGCTTGTATTGTTATTAGTTAGCTTAGGATTATGTTATTGTTGTTGTAAAAGATGTAATAATAGTAATACCTTTCATGTTCATGCTAATCATGCATTGTCATTGCATCCAATCAAAACCCCTAAGGTTGAAGCATCTGATTTAGAATCAGAAGTCCAGGACTTGATGCAAATAGAGATTTGAGAATGTTTGTTGTACTAGAAGTACAAAAGGGGGGGTTGTGGAAGCAGAGAAAAGAACTGACAGAAGGAAACTGCAATGCATGACGTTTGTTAGCAAGAGTCAGGCTAACTGTAACCCTGTTAACGCGAGATTTGTAGAAGCGAGGATTGTGTGAGGCGGGTGAGAAAGAACTGTGTGAGAAGTCATGATGACCTCAGCATAGATAAAGTGTAGAAGACCTTGTGTAGATAAGGAATAGAAAATAATTGTATGTTGGCAAGAGTCAAAACAACTGAGGAAATGAGATATCAAGATGGCCTATGTATAAACAAAAATGCTGCTGTCCCTCATTATTTTTGTAATGAAAGGTATAAATGCTTGCTGTAATTAGTAACCGGGGAGAGACCTGTTCAGCTCTCCCTCTGCACATGTGAGAGTTAATAAAACATCTGACTTGCTGTACCTAACAAAATAGTGAGAACTCAGTTTTTCTCCGACACCCACTACATCTTTGGTGGGACTCAAGTTGAGAACAGTATTTTAGGAAATTGTACATTTTAACACTGCTCATGTGACAATACAGTAAAACGGCCTGAGGGTTTCCATTCCTGCCATTTGAATGCTCAGAAGTTCAACTCTTGTAAGTGCTTTAAAATATGAATGGTTAATCAGATTCCTTTGTAATTTGGTGAGCCTCATGTGGTTGCGGGGCAGCATTAGTGATCCAAATTTGGGATCATTTGACCAAGGAATTCCCGAGTTACAACTTCTTCCCCCCAAAAAACCCCCACATGGTTTCCTTTTGCTGGTACTGTTAAACTAAGAGGTATTAATGACTGGATGAACGAACAGTCCCCTGGCTGGCTGTGAATTCATCCTTCAGTGAATGCATCTATTCTAACCTATGACAAAAAGGAATTTTGAACTGAATAGGGGAAGGTTTCTACAATTTGTGAGTAATGGGTGGCAATTTTATTTTGGGGGGAATGTAATCCAAGTAATTTTGGGGGAAAAAATAGGCATGTGAATGTTTCCTGGAAGGGGAGGGATAGTAGAAGGTGGGGGAATGGGGAAAATAGGAGTAGAGGGGTTTTGGGCTTCAGTGAGGGAAAGCAAGAGGTTTGGCATACCCCAGCTCTGCCAGTGTACCTCAACCCCCCTGTGCACCTCCAGCTCCGCCAATGCACCCCAAGCCCTTGCCGCCTCAACAGTGCCAGTACACCCCAAGTCCCTGTACTCCAACCTTTCTGCACCCCACACTTCTGCCAGTGCACCCCAACAGTGCAAGAAAACTATTAATAATTGTTGGAAGAACATTAATTGTTGGAAGAACTGGATGGTTCATGGCTGATCAGAAAATGTGAACTGTGTGGCATAGAAATATTACAATATGACAGCTCAGTGGATTCTTCATAAAGAAAGAAAGATCGTACTTGATTTGGATGTTTGCTTTCCTGTACTATGCACGATTCACATAAGTAGTTACAAGAGTCATTTATTCTTGCCTGAATAATAATCAATTTAAGGATTAAGGTGAACAAAAAGATAACTGTTGTTTAAGAATGGTGTGAACTGGTGAACAAAACTTTAAGATCTGTAGAAGATATGATTCCACAGCAGTAACATTCTGCTCTAGAAGATACTGTTTTAAAAAATATTTTGGAGCACTTCTTTAAATGTGTTTTTATTTTGTTGCAAATTGCAGCAAACCCCCAAAAGTAAATATATGCAAAAAATTATGTCAATACAATATTAAGGTTGAGATTTGAATTGCACTGAACACAGGAAGTTCCCATCACCTTAAGTCTGCTTCCTTGTACATAACATATTTCAAAGCGACTTTCACTACTTGATCACTCCACATTGCATAATGTTGCATTATATCGCAATGAATACAAAGGAAGTGTACTTTATTCTAACTATAAATGCACATCTTTACCAAAAGTTCTTAAGCAGATTTGTAATATTGCCCTTTGGATGATATCTATGGCAACTCAACTGTGTGCTCCTGGTTTATATTTGAATTGCACCTCTTTCTAAAGCCTTGGATGCACATTTTATTCTTTTAATGTGATCATAAAATGCATACATGCAAGAGGGAGAGTTAAAGTTGTGGTAAATTCTTAATTTTAAATGACCTCACTTACATGTAATTAAATTTGCAGCCTTAATGTTGCATAAATGTAGCTTTTGGCATATAATAAAAAAATGACTTACTGGGAAAAAGGAGCTTTCTGAAGCTGGCATCCATTAATCTTTCACTAGGGTTACCATACGTCCTCTTTTTCCCGGACATGTCCGGCTTTTCAGCAATCAAACCCCCGTCCGGGGGGAAT
Source organism: Chrysemys picta bellii (assembly GCF_011386835.1). Classification (NCBI taxonomy): domain Eukaryota; kingdom Metazoa; phylum Chordata; order Testudines; family Emydidae; genus Chrysemys; species Chrysemys picta. Next base: position 9,248 of record NW_027054455.1, read on the forward strand.
TGCTGAAAAGCCACACATGTCCGGGAAAATGGCCGGCACTTCCTCTCCCCCTGTGGCTCTGCTCCACTCCTCCTCTCTCAGATTTACAGAGCCAAGCTGCCCGAGCAAGCGCTACTGGCTTCGGGCAGCTCCCCGCCCCCCCTGCCTCCGGACCCCGAGCCCCCAGCCAGGCACTTCTCCTACCCGGCTCCAGCTGAGCTGCTCCCACGGTGCAAGGTCCGGAGGCAGGGGGGGAGGCTGCCTGAAGCCGGTAACGCTGGCTCCTGCAGCTCTGCTCTGTAAGTCTGAGGGGGCGGAGCCGAGCAGCTCAGTTGGAGCCGGGGAAGGGACGTGTCCAGCCAGCTCTGGGTCCTGAGGTAGGGGAGGGCTGCCAGAAGCCAGCAGCTCGGCTCTTAAAGTCTGAGCTGGCAGGAGCAGCTCAGCTGGAGCCCAGGTAGGAGAAGTGCCTGAAGCCGGTAGCACTAGGGCAGCTTGGCTCTTAAACAGAGCCGAAGAGTCAGGGAGCAGCAGCAGTCGCCAGAGCCTGCTCTAAGGTAAGCCAGGGATGCCAGCAAAGCTGGGAGTACCATGCGCTGCTGATTGCACAGGTGGGGGGCAGCGCTGGGGGAGCTGCTCCGGGGAGTCGCCAAAAAGCACTGACTGTGGTGGGGGAGGAGGGGAGGGCAGTGTGAAAAAGGCAGGAGTGTGCAGAGGGATCAGAGCTCTGGCTGCGATGGGCATCGGGCTGCCTTGCCTGCAAGTGGATCAGAGCTCCTGGGGCTGGGGTGTGCTGTATGGCACTCAGCTCCCCATTTGTGATGAGACACAGCAGTGTGGTGGATCACTGCGAAATACCTGCCCAATCAGAGCTGCGGGGGCAGGGCTTGCAGGGGCTGGCTCCGACAGCTCCCATTGGAGCTTTTCCCAGCCAATGGGAGCCTCTGAGCTTGGCTTGTGGCGGGCCCAGCACGTGGAGACCCTGGCTGCCCCTGATCCTAGGAGCAAACACAATGCCAAAACGAAAATACAAAGTTCACTACATATAAAGAATTACGTTTTAGAATTAAAGAATTAAATAGCTCAAAATGTCCGGGATTTTACCGGGCAGGGAGGAGAACTGGGTGCTCCAAGGCATCTGGGGAGCTGGGAAACAGAACAGTGTGAGCTGCGTGTCCTGACCGCTCCCAAAAACTGAGCGCCGGGGCAGATCCTCCACTGAGCAGCTTCATTAAAGTCATGGGAGTCTATACTAGTGGAGTGCCTGACTTTAGAATTGGTGCAGCTGTTTCGTGTGGCTGGGAGGGAGGAGGGGGAATGTGGGGTGCTCAGGGGAGGGGGCGGAGACTTTGGGGAAGGGGTTGGAATGGGGGCAGGGAAGGGGCGGAGTTGGGCGGGGCCGGGGGTGGGGAAAGGGGTGGGACCGGGGGAGGGGAAGGGGCGGAGTTGGGGCGGGGCCGGGGCCCCATGGAGTGTCCTCTTTTTTCAATGTTCAAATATGGTAACCCTACTTTCACATTCTTGGGCGACATTATCCTTCATTGTGGAACACTGGAAGCTGTGAGGAAAGTTCAAGAATTTTCCTCCGTCTTCAACATGTGTTCCCTGAAGGATGTTTATACCGTGCATTCATGTCTTCCAGCCTTTAAAGCCTTCGATTCCCTTTTTTTTTTTAGCTCTAATATAGTAGCTTTTTTTTTTTAATCATCAGTGAGGTGGGAAAGTAAACATGGATGCAGTTCTTCAGTCAACTCCATTTACAGTATATGATAGTCGATTTCCTTTTGCCAAAAGGTGTATGTTACAGATAACCAATCTCTAGGAGACCAGAAGCATGTCTTGATTAAGTAGAACACAAAGTCTTAAAAAATAAACTAAATAAAATAGATTTTATTCTGAAAAAAATAGGGCATAAAGCCTTGATACATAAGTAAGAGCAGAGCATGGCCAAGTTGAAGAGTGTATTCTTGCACAGAGACCAAATCATGGCTGAAATTTCTGTTCTTTTTGCGGATACAGACTAACACGGCTGCTACTCTGAAACAACACTTGATTTTATCCTTAGCCATCATTTGTAATCACCACCAAAACCACTAGTAATAAATATACTATTTTTAAAATTTATAAATAAAGCAAGTGTAATAGTTTCACCCTTGATGCTCGTGGGATCCTTGTCCACATAAGAAAACAATTATATTATTCAGAATGTTTAGGAATCTCTTCTCACGAGAGCATCCAGGACTAGAACAGAATGAGTGGTAGATAGGTAACAGAGAGGGAACGCTGTCATCCACTGGTTAAAGCACTGGACTTGGAAGTCAGGAGATACGGGTTTTACTCCCTGGTTTCCCTATTGCTAAGGGTTATGTCTACACTAAAGCATTGAAGGCTTGCCACATGTTGTTTCTCAGGCCCCTCTACCATCCATACTCAAAGCCTTTAAACACACGTCTAGGCATGTGTTGAACCTCTGCTGGCATCCTCAACTAGGAAGTATGTTGCAAAGCCCACATTGAGCTGTGAGTCACACCACTACCCACTCACTTTGGAATGTGGAGGTAGCAACTGCACAGGTACCGGGGCTTCTGTTTCGATAGACCACCAATGCCATTCCTACAATTTCATGTACTTTTATCTTCTGTGTCCCTTTACTTAATCACTTCCTATTTACCCCTTATCCACCAGAAGCTACCTGCCATTTATATACCCTTGCTCAGCGTTTAATGCAGCCTGGTCCAGTTTCTATGCGGCTCAACCCAGCTCTGCCGAACAGCAAAATGCCCACCCACCCAGTGTACTGCTAGCCTGCCAGAGGAGCAAACCAGAGGTTTTAGTTAATTTCTGGTGTGAGTAAAGACACAATCTCAAAGCAGGTGGTCGA
>NW_027054456.1:0-12093 GCF_011386835.1 Chrysemys picta bellii
AGAGGTAGTGTTTGATTTCAGTTTACTAAAGGGGGCCTCAGTTTTCAGAAGTTAAGGAAAGACTGGCTCATGGTGAATCTTGTATGGGATTTTGCAGTGATAAGGCTGATTTAATATAGGATGTTGTTATATGGAGTTTGACAATTATTAATGAATTTGCATGTTTTTTTTTTAAATATTCTTTTGTAGGCATAAGGGTTTGATTTTCAAACTGAGCCTCCAGTTTCACTGCTGAAATTTTGCATCCACAATAAATTGTGGCCCACAATTTTTTCCCACAAAATTGTTGGTACAATTAACTGAGGAAGCAAATTTTCACCTGCTAAACTGGACGGTCAGTTGGAAAATCAGGTTAATAGTTACAGCTTATAAGAATCAGAAATACTTTTGTCCCTCTGGTGGGAAACAGGCTGGCTTACCAGCCCCACACTGCATAGTGCATGTGCACAGTTCCCCTGCCTGTTGGAATCTTCTCATTTATAACCTGTTCTTGTCTATGGTCTCTGAGTGCCTTCTGCACTTGTGAAGCTGGGGGTGGGGTAAACAAAATTTTCTTCACAGTAAATTGCAGTGATCAAGTGTGTGGTTCATGCAAAATTAATCAGTTGGACCAAACACCTATGATGCTGTTGGGAGAGTGATGAAGAAAAAGGTTGCCACTGTATTATAAGGAACATGGAATTAGGCAAGAATGCTGAAATCCATGATAAATAATGGTGAAGAGTCAACATCCTGTTGGTGTGGGAAAGGGTAATGCATTATACTAAGGGGTCTATCCATTTCTCTCATTTGAAATTATCCCTTATCCCCATGAACTGTTCCTCTTAGGATAATTTTGCTGTAAAAAGTCACATATGAACATTATAATGAATCAACATCCAGTGACTATGAAGCAAAGAATTGTATTAATTTTATTTTGTTCTTTTGTATAAGTTGTTTTGTCCTTATGCGATGATGAATTTTCAACAGCATTAAAGCAGTATGCAAGGCTAGTTCGCTAGTAGACATTAGTAACTGCGTCTAAAAGTATGCGTAGCACTCTGACCCCTGGATTAATCAACTGAAATATATTACAAGAAGAAAATAAAACCCTTCATGTTTGAAGTAACCATCTTTAAGCTTTTCTTCCCTGCCCCAACACGCGTTTTATCAAATTAATAATAATAATCACAACAATAACTTGCCATTCTTTAATGTTTTCCATTAGAGAAATGAACATTATTGAATTAAGCATCATAACCCACAGACAGGTGGGTCAGATTCATTATCCCTTATTTTACAAAGGACAAACTGAGGCATAGGGAGGGATCGGGGAAGTGAAATTACCTAAAGTAACAGAGCAGGTCAGTGGCAGAGCTAGGCCAGAACCCAGGAATCACTATTCTCAGTACCTCTGGCCCACTAGCCCACATTCCCATCTCAGAACTAGGAAGAGAACCCACGTGTCCTAGTCTTTAGCCATCAAGACCATCCAGCCCCCGACAGATAGAGAAGAGAGAGTGAGGTGCTGCTCTGTGCCAGGAGCCCCTGCTTGTTAGACTTCTTTTAGAATCCTAGTTCTTTTCATTGGATTATTTTCAGCACTGGAACCCTGAGCTGCTCTACAAGTTACCGTCTAGATGGTTTATTCCACCCGTTACTTTTAGGAGCCTAGTCATCAGGAAACATGGTAATGGGGGAAGTGAGTAGATGGCATAAGCAAAATGGAGCAAAGATGAGGAGACAGACCACAGGTGTGGGTGAACAGAGTACATGGAATGGAGGACAGAGATAGCACTACAAGTGAGCCATCAATGGAATGGGATTTGGTAATTTCTGATCATGGTACACTGTCCCAATTATAACAGGGGCCAGAAATGAATATAACCCTTTATCTGGAATGACACTGTCCAGCTTTTCTAATAAAACAGAGTTTGTTGGGCAAAATACGATTTCATGGTATGGTGTATCCTACCCTTTGAGTTTAGCTGCCTGGGTCAGGGTATGGATACTTGAATTAGTAGGAGAGTTGATCTGTTTTGGGAGTGAATTAATTGGTTATTGGATGTCACCTTGGCTCTGGTGAAATGTATCTGTGGTTTGAGCATTCAAAAGCCTAAGACTTGATTCTCTTACAATTAAAAAAAAAAGATTTTCATTCTGAAGTTATGAATGGTGCCTGATAGCTTCATAGATGAAATTACATATTTGTTTGAAGTTGGATTTTTTTCATGTCTGTTTTTAAATCAGAAGAATGTTCATTTTCCTGTCTGATCACATGTATATCCCATTTAAGTGGATTGTCTGCATGTTTATTTCATAGTAAATGCTTCCTTTAGGCTCTCCAGAGCCTGTTCTTTGGTTATTTTTTGCCAGTCTGCTGGGAGATTGGCTGGTTTAGCACCATACTCCTTAGCAAACTGTTGATTGAACTCCTTAAAAACAAATTTCCAGTAATCAGAAGCAGTAATGCTAGGATCTGGCTGAATGCGCCAATGCGGGTAATATTGACGATAATCTTTATAAGGATGATCCTTCCAATCTGTGTCTGAATTTCTAAATTCAGTGTTGGAAACCACATCAGAAGAACATAGAGAATAGGTAAGCTTTTCTGTTACCAGATTTTGGTATCTTCCTAGCCCTTGAGGACGATGTACTGATGCAAAATGCTCCTTAAGTGAACGGTTCTTTATGAATTCAAACAGATACCTCTTTAACTCATACACTTTTTCACTGTATCCCATATTCACCGGAGCCATGGGAGGGACTCCATGCCACAGCCCAGGGATGTACCAATTGTGTTTTTCCAGATCATACTCCATGATATCAGAAAATTTTATTTCCTTGTTTAATTTTTCCATCTTTGCTGCAGCTTTGATCATTTCATTCAGCTGCTCCAGGAGGTGTTTCCTGTCCCTCATGTTTTGTTCATGTGCAGACACATCACTGACATTCTGATGCACAAACTGGCAGTTTGGCTTATGCCCTATTTTTTCCATTCTCAGAAAGGCATGGACCACAATTTGCAGAATATCCTTCATTTCGGTGGCATTCTCCATGGCCATGTTAACAATGGTTATGTCACTCAGTCCTATCACCAGTGTGGCCAGCTCATTGTCATGTTGATAACTGTCCTCCAGCTTGGCCAATTCAGGGGCTTTCAAGCCTTCTGTGTCTATCACCAAAATGAAATCACAGCCCAGTTCCTTTTTTAAGATCTCTGTAACTTGAATGAGCAACATGAAGGCTCCTCGTGTACATCGGCCACTGCTCACTGCAAACTGCAGGCCGAACATGGTGTTGAGGAGGGTGGATTTCCCAGTGCTCTGCACTCCCAGCACTGTTAGAACCAGCATTTTGGACCTTCCCCTGAGCTTGGCATGGAGCTGGGTCAGAACATCTGTCACCCACTGCAGTGGGATGTTGGAGGCATCTCCATCAATCAGCTCAATAGGAAACCCTTCCAGCATCAGGTCAGCTGCTATGCCTGGGAGGTGGGTGAATTGTCTTCCACTTTTTAGAATTTTGCCTTCTTTAACCATTGAGTGTTCAGCCTCATAAAACTGCCCCAACTCACGCATGAAATGCTCCACCCCTAAAGAAGTGGAAGATATTAATTTATCTAGTTCTGCCAACCGTTTGGGGTCATCTCCTAAAGACTTGCATTTCTCTTTGTATTCAGCCCGTAGTTTAGAAAGATTCCCCCTAGCAATGTGATCCAACTGAAATTTCATCCATTTCAGGAAATAATGTTTTTCTAATGGAAGTAGATGTTGTATTGCATCAATGAATTGAGTCAAACCATCAGTAAGGTCACATTTATTCTGTTGGTTACGTAATTCCAACGTTTTATCTTTCAGCTGAGATTTATATTTCTCAGCAGGGATATCCCCCTGCCTTCTCATTCGGCACATTTCTTTTTCCACTTTAGCCAGGCTTTTCCATAAGTCCCCTTGGAGCCTCAGCATTTCTTGTTTGTAATATGCCACATCCTTTATTTCTGTGGTGATTTCTTTAACGCAGTTGCTCGCAGTCTGACATTCCACACAGTCTTCATCTATTTGGATTCCTAGTTCACGCGCTATCACAGCCATATCTTCTATACCTGTCCTCTTGGGAGAAGAGTTCATTATGCTTTGTATGGTGGACTGCAGCTTTTCCACAAATTTTGCTTTATTTGTGCTGCTATCTTTCATCAGCATATGTGAATTTTTCAGTTTCAGCACAGGGGCTAATTTGTTAAGGAATGCCAGAGTTGCACTGGATTTCCCAGCCTGGCGGTTGAGAATGAAGTAGTATTTAGTTGTGGATTCTTTCAAAGATGATAATAGAGTGTACTCCCTTTCAGTGATGTTTTCAGCAAATATGAACACAGCTGAGGAGACCTCTGTTAAAAAGCTAAACTGCAGCCAGTGCGATTCAATGTCTCCACGTAGATTTGTAACTGCCACAGGTTCTGAGAAAAGATCCAAATTCTTCCTCCCACCAGGGAAAAACCAGGAAATTTCTATCAACCCATCTGCGATTTCACGAGGGACGTTCCCAGATGACAAATCCTGATGGATAAAGAAATCGTGGTGCTGCTGGGAGGGGCTGAGAACCTCATTGAGGAGTTTGGACTTGGAGAAGCTGCAGCTCCCCATCCGCACAAAGGAAATGGTTGGCATTGCTGTGAGCACCAGGCTCTCCTCTCTGAACCCTCTGCTCTCTGCCAGGGAGTGCGGCCTCCACTTCCTCACAATGTCCCTCATGGCCCACAGCATTAGGGTGCACTTGGGGGTGTCGAGAGAAGGTAACAGCAGAGGGAGGGCAAACTGGCACATGGACATTTTGGACAGGATCTCCTGCTGTAGGAAACTGTCCGAACAAAGCAGAACGGCACAGAGAAGATCAAGTGGATTCACAGAGACTTTAGTGTCAGAGTCACTAAAAAAGAAAATTTGTTCATCGATACCTTGTTCCTCCTCATCCACCCTGGTTCCTTGATCATGAGGTGCCCCACACCTAAAGCTTGTGCTTCTGGCTGTCACATTCAAAGCCATGACCTTCCTCAGGAAATGCCATGGTAAATCTCTTAATTTTCGAGGAGTCCAGTCCTTTAAACTTCCTGAGTTGATTTCCAGGACATCATTCATCCTGAGCTTTCTGCTTTCATACTTCTGTAATTTTAACTTGGAAAGAACTTCTCTGAATGCTTTTCTTCTCTCTGTAGAAAAGTGTTAAAATATGAACATAAATTTCAGAGCCGAAAATAGAGGGCTGAATTATCTTATTTGCAAAGGCCACTTGTGCTACCTAGGTGGTGGGAAATGGCCTGAGAGAACCTGTGTAGAATTCCTCCTGAGTAGGAGAACTCTCAACTTGTGGCAAGTTGGCAGAAGTGGCTCCCAGCCCCCCAAATCCCTAGCACAGGGAGACATAAGTGGTGTTGTGGAGTGGAGGAGTACTATATCTGATCCTCCCCTGGCATGATGTTTGTTACAGACCTTGCATTAGTGGCATGAACTAGTGTAGGCCCCAGGCTGCTCTAATTTCCACAGGTTCTGGGATGTTGAGGATCAGGGAGATGTAACCGGCTCCCTGCCCTGACCACTCCTCACTACCTCTGAGTTGCAGTGGGATGCAGTGGAGAAGCAGGGTCATTGTGATTTTTGTGATATTGTTTGGCAATTGTTGATTGTGACACTAGGGTAGTGATGCAAAGCTGTAATTAGAGGATGGCAATACATAGAAGTGACAGATACATCAAGGAGCTACACTTCTCATGCGCTTCAATAATTATTTAGATTGCTCTGTATTCTTAGTTTTCCCTCTGCTAGTATGTTGCTGTTAACAGTCAATGACGGACATTAGTGATTTTTTTAATCTTGCCCATGTTCCCAACCTTTCTTCGTTCCTCTCCCATAAAAATGATTTATAGGGACATATAGACAACTGCAGCCTCACCTGAGGACAAATCCACGTCTTCCATGATACAATGTGCTCTCTTCTTTGGAGAGTCGGAGGTCATAATACCACTCACAAATCAGGCCTTCTCACAGCTCACTGCTATATGCAGCTGTCTTTGTGCCTTCTAGTCTGATAATATGTACAGTGCGTTACTAACATATCTATCCTGTCTAAAGATTTATACAGTACCCCTCACAGTGGTATCTGAGGACTCCTGCATCTGCTACATCATTAATCCTGGGGTTTTAAATGGAGATGTTCTAAACTACTAAGGAATAAGGCTTAGTATTTTTGTATGGATTATATTAGCTAAAATATTCAAAGCCATCATAAATCTAATAGTATTGTTAACTAATGAGATGCAATACTAATGACACATGCACATGGAAAATTATATGAGAACTACCTTTGGGAAGGTCTTTTTGCTTTTGTTCTGGGTCTTGCTGAATAGCAACTTCTTGCTCCCGAATTAAAGAATCTAGGAAGAAATCCAAAGGAAAATATATTATCACCTTTCTGTCCTGAATGCAGAGGTTGTCAGTGTATCAAGGACCATCAGGCAAGAAATAAACAATTTCATCAACACTCTACTAGAAGGAGATGATCTGAGGTTTTGTATTTATCAGACCTTCCTTAGGGGAAAGGTGGGAAGCTGATCTGGGAATTTCCTCTTTTGTGAGACTTAAATTTGACTGCATAAAACCTTTGTTGTTTGTTTTTTTGTTTTGCTTACAGTAATTTAGAAATTAGGCCGAAAGAAGCCTTTTCAAATTCTTAATTTTAATCTAACTGTGTTGGAGTTTTTGCTTTGGTTGGACTATGAGAACATTACTCCAAAATTTGGACTTAAAAGGTCCATGGATGTTGGCTGTATATCCAGTTGCAGTTCAACTGGCTTGCCTCTTCTAACACTGACCTAATACTAAAAAGAACAGGAGTACTTGTGGCACCTTAGAGACTAACAAATTTATTTGAGCATAAGCATCCGATGAAGTGGGCTGGGCTGTAGCCCACGAAAGCTTATGCCGAAATAAATTTGTTAGTCTCTAAGGTGCCGCAAGTATTCCTGTTCTTTTTGCAGATACAGACTAACATGGCTGCTACTCTGAAACCTGACCTAATACTGTTATACTCAATTGTACAGAAACTGAACTTTAGGAAATAGTCTTGTAGAACTTGCAAAGAGGAGTCGACTGAAAATCTGAACATACAGTGAGGAAAAGCATGCTGGGAAGAAAGATGGAAATCTACTCATTTCTAAAACTTTTTGTGCTACTACCAGAAAAAATACGATCTTAACCAAAATATTTCACAGATTCAATGCTCAAATTAAACATATAGAAATTAGTTGGTATTGTTAGGATAATAACCTCAGATTCTCTACAAAGTATGGTCCTGAACTGACAATCATAGTATTACCATATTGCTAATCATTTTGCTTTGAGTCACTACTCTCTCTCAGTGAAAATAACCAGAGAACTACTGTAACAGTGAGGGAAATACCACACTAACTTTAAAATTCTCAAGTGTTTCCTTTATTTAGCACTTTTTGAGTGGAACTTATTACTCTCCTTTCCCCCAAATGTAATGTGCCCTACTAGGGCAAAAAAGTCAATTTGTAAACCCACCTCTGCCTCTAAAAACTGTTCTGCTGCTGCCGTGGCTGACGGACAGCTCCCCACTCAGCAACTGGCTAAATATAGTTTCTCAATTATTATATTTATGGTTTGTATTGCAGTAGCAGCTAGGATCCTCGTCTATAATTGGGGCCCCTATCTATTAGCACAGTGACTGATCCAGCTCCCGCTGAAGCCAGTGGAAAGGCTCCTATTGATTTCAATGGGATATGGATAAGGCCCTTAATGAAGCACTGTCTGGAATATATTTTTCTTCCAGTGTTATAACATTCAGAGAATTATACCAATAAATAGTAATATCTAGTAAAATTGTCAGAACTAGTTCGAAGGTAGTTACCATTATCATTTACAATAATGAGATGCAGTAGCTAGCAGGAAGGGTTGTAAGAGGCAATACCTTTAGGAAGGTCTTTCTCTACCAGCTCTGGTACTTGCGGGGTGTCAACTTTCTCCTCTGGAATAAAACAATTTGGCAAGGGAGCCAAGAGGAAAACTGCACTAAGTGAAATTCTCTTCTCTACAGGTTCTTACACCACACTCATCACAGAAGTATCCGAGCACCTTCCAGCAATGCATTAAGCAGCACGATGCACCTCTGTCAATTGTTTGTTCTCTCGGCCTATCCCCAGAAGTGTGAGCAGGGGTGTGTTTGCTTTTGGATTTTTAAAAAGAAATATATATTAGAGAGCGCAAGGCCAATGAAAGACACCTTGCACTTTGGCCAGAAGTTGGTGAGGTTTGTGATGGTCCTTAGTTCCTGGGGGGGTTAATTGCACAGTCGTGGGTCAGCCCCTAAAAAAGCTCTGTTCCAGTTTAATTACATCTGTCACTGAATAGAAAAATAAGGTCACTCTCTGCTTCCATTGACAAAGAAATGAGACGGGGAGTTCTTTTACTCTGAAGATAACCTAGAAAAAATGTGTAATGTGAGATGGACATAAGGGTCTGCGATTTGGCTAAATTCCCTTAAATAAACCCCATTGAGATTGTCCTAAGGGCAGACCCTCCAGGGATCTCCCTGTTCTACCAAGAACAGAAATATTCAGAGACAAATTGATAGGAGGGGCTGCTGGTGTTGGGTTATTTTGGTGTTGATATCAGAGTGCTTTCTGCCACTGATGTATAGGATTTGGTATAAGTCCTATTAACGGAGTCATGATGCATAAATTATCTGACAGTGAAGTGGGAAGATAGCACCTTTCTCTCTGCAAGGTGCAAAACATTAGAGTACAGGGGATGGAGGCAGTGAGAGGTATGAGATCTATACACTCAGAAGCTCTCATAAAACTTTTTTAACAAAGTCTGAGCTGTGTATCTAGGATTGAGTTAAAACTGACAGAATGACAGATTATGATGGTCTTCTCAATTAATTCTCCATCAGAAGATAATGTTGTTGTATATTGAATACGTTATCTTTGGGCTTGTCTACACTACAGATATTCACTGAATCTGGATCCATCTTCTAAAATGGTTTATTCCATGTGCAATTCATATCTACACACAACAGGGTTAATGTATGGTTCCTCACTGTGTGGGTTACCTAGCCGGTCTGCATGTGAGCTGGGTTGAAAACAACTGACAGAGTGTAGCCAGGACTTAACATTGTTCCTTTGCTGCATAGACATTTACATTATAATATATATTTCTTAATACAGATCTCTAATTGGAAATGTGGACATATTCAATTTTATGGCTAACACATTCTTTCCTTATGAAAAATAAAATACAACTCCCCATAGCTTAAATATAAACCCTGATCTATACCTGGAAATACAATTTCTAAACACTCCAGAAATTGCTGGCAGGCTGATTCCCCCTTTTTCTGTATCAGAATCAACAATTTTCTTATTTTCTTCTTGGGATCCTCCTCTGTTTTATCCAAGGGATTATACTCCTCCTCTGTGACAATGGATTGGGAGAGTAATTCATCCAAGATGAGTTCTAGGTCTTTTTGAAGAATTTCAATTAACCTTTTTCTTTTGTTGCGTATAATCTCTGAGGGTTTTTCACCAGCAGATGTTTCTAAATCACAAGTCCTAGGACAGAAAAGATTTTTTTTTTTAAATATAAAGAAAAAGGAACAGGATTTGTGAAGCAGCCGTGGTTAGCTTTAATATACTTAGTCTTGTAGCATTCTTGGAACATTAGCAGGTAATCTGCAAGTTAAACAATTTGAGATGGAGAATAAACACGTTTTCTCTTAAAACGTTTGAGTTGAAAATTGTCACTTCAATTGAAATTTTCCTCTTCTTCAAGTTTGAAAATAAAAGTTGACTTTTTTTCTCTGAAATCATGGGGGGGACGGGATGCTTTCACTTTTTACTTTTCTTCCACTTTTGTCCAATTGGATTTTTTTTTTAAATTAAGATAAAATAGAATTTTTTTCCACCCAAACAAAACAAAAAGGTTCATGACAACTTTAAAATACTAACAACAAGGAGTCTGGTGGCACCTTAAAGACTAACAGATTTATCTGGGCATAAGCTTTCGTGGGTTAAAAAACCTCACTCTTCAGATGAGGTTTTTTTACCCACGAAAGCTTATGCCCAAATAAATCTGTTAGTCTTTAAGGTGCCACCGGACTCCTTGTTGTTTTTGTGGATACAGACTAACATGGCTACCCCCGATACTTAAAATACTAAAAATCTTTTGTTCTCCCCACCATGCAACATGTTCATTTCAACCAGCTGTGCTTTTGAACAGAATACTTCTGTGCTAAAACAACAAGGAGTCTGGTGGCACCTTAAAGACTAACAGATTTATTTGGGCATAAGCTTTCGTGAGTAAAAACCTCACTTCTTCGGATGCATAGAGTGCTAGTTGCTCTATCTAGTGTTCAAGGCTTGTATTACACCATCAAAACTGCTATATATTTAAAAGCCAATGATCCTCAGTATAACTATATTTTGTAGATAATCCCTGCTCCAAAGAGCTTTCAGTTTATTTTTGGGTATTGTACAGCACCGAGCACATATACTGTCAGATGTAAACAAGTAGGTACTATATTTTGTATCTTGTCTTTTATATGAACTGTATTCCAAGTGCATTACAGTTTTAAATACTGTAATAAAACTATAAAGTTAATATAAAGAAAACAGGGGAAGATAGAATTGAAATGTTTAGAAACGGGAGAAAAGAGAGATTTTCAGATAAGATCTTAAAACAGGTGAGAAACCTTGATGAGGTAGAAAGTTGCTGGGTGTTCCAGATGGTAGGGACTTGCAGAGAGAGAGAGGCTCTTGCACCACTATACCGTGATTATGGCGGCTGCTAGATGCACAAAAGGATGTAGAGGAAGACAGAGGTTTGAAACATATGGATGGCGGTTCTGAAATGGAACCTGAAATAAACAAGGTGCCAGCGGAACTGTCTGGGAATAGGTATAAGTTGGACATAGATCTGTGGACATTTGAGAAGTCAGCAGGGGCATCAGGCACACTGTATGGAGGAGTCCGGGGAGGTGAGATTAGAGGAGGGAACTGCCATTGCCCAGGCCAGAGGAGATGGACATCTAGATGGGAATCTCAACAGAGGAGGAATCTTAGGGAGGCCATAGAGGGAGTGTCAGTATCCCAAGGGAGAAGGCATGGTGGCCTGTCTGGGACCTTATAGAACGAGGAGCTGGGACTCAGACCAGTCATTGTTGAGGAAGCTGCAAAAGTGTAGGCAACAAAAAATAAGAGGCTTTGTTCACATGCCTGGTTTAAATCCTGGGTGCATCACACAACTTGGAATGAAGTGAAAACCAGGTTTTGTATGGAGAGGTTTGTTCAGCTGTAATGTTGACCCTGTTGACTGTCTAGTAAATATTTTACATAGGGCTGCTAGGGCCACACAAATGTGTTGACTCATTGGTACCCAATGTTACTTGTACAGGAAGCAAAATGGTGTCAAAATAGGATATAACTTTTGAATCACTATGGACCAATTCCTCTGCCTAGTGCACAGGTCTAGCAAATGGGCAGTGGTGGTCTGGGCAATGGGAGCTTTCTACAGACTGATTCAGGCCACCAGTAGACCCCAAAGCAGCTGCATCCCTCTGGCCACCAGTAGACCCCTGAGCAGCTGCATCCCTCAGGCCACCAGTAGACCCCCGAGCAGTTGCATCCCTCTGTCCAATGTAGCAGATCTCTGTTGCTGTGGATGCACCACCCCATCTCTACCCATGGAGTACTAATCCACAGCATGTGGGGATTGCAGACCTCCTGTTGAGTGATCTTACCACATCCTTCCCCTGCACGGTAGAACTACACCTGCTCTGTTGTATGAAGGGCCTTCTATGGCTCTTTCTCAGGTTGGAGGACTTGGCTGTATAAGAACTTATACATTGGTGACATTATGATTGGGGCTCACAAAGCACATGGATTTTCAGATTCAAATTCTGCTCATTTACATCCTTGTGAATCCAGAGAAACTTCACTGGCATAACCATGGATTTACTCTGGTGTGACTGAGATCAGAATCTGGTCCTAACCACACTGACATCAGGGGTATTTTTCTGGATTTACACAGGGCTGACTGAAACCAG
>NW_027054457.1:0-12090 GCF_011386835.1 Chrysemys picta bellii
AGCCGGGGCTGAGACAGCCTTTCGTTTTAAGGTATTTAAGGCGGACTCTTGTTCTGGTCCCCATTCCCATTGTGTCTTTTTCTTTAATAACTTCCATAAGGGAAGTGTAATTTCTGCATATTTATGGATATGTGGCCGTAGGAAATTGAACCCACCCAGCAGAACTCGTAAAGAATGCACATCTGTAGGGGCAGGCATATCCAGTAATGCTTTCACCTTGCGCTGATCCACTTGCCTCCCCTCCTTCCCAATCACTATACCTAAGTAAGTGACCTGTGGTTGCACCAATTGTGCTTTTTCTAAGTTTACCTTAAACCCTGTTTCTTGGATTAATGCCAAAACATTTTCAGTAAGTTTTTGTACTTGTTCCCTGGTGTCCCCAAAAATCAGAATATCATCAACATAGGAGAAGACAAATGATCTTTCCTGTTGGCTCAGACGATCCAACATATCTACCACATGTCTGTGTGCAATAGTGGGGGAATCTTGAAAACCCTGTGGTAGTCGGCAAAACGTAAATTGTTGGTGGTTTATGGTGAATGCAAACCTATCTTGGGACTCTGGGTGTAGGGGTATAGCAAAAAAACAGTTAGCCAAATCGATCACTGAGAAGTATTTGGAGGTGGCTTGCACTTTCTGTATAACCTGTGTCATGTCTGCTACAATTGGGGCCATGGGTACAGACCCTTTATTAATCCTCCTATAGTCTATAGTTAACCGCCAGGACTTTCCGTCTGCCTTTAGAACTGGCCATACGGGAGAGTTAAAAGGAGAGTTAGTTTTTCTAATAACTCCCTGTTGTTCCAAGTCCTGTACAGTCTGTATCAGTTGGACTTCTGCTTCTTTTGGGTAGGGGTATTGTTTTTGAGGGGGTACTAGTTCACCTACGATCTTAACACAGGCATTGATCTTTCCACAGTCTGTTTTACTTTGAGTCCAGACTGTGGGGAATTTTAAGCGCCACTCCTCGGCTTGCTCTGTAGTGAGAGCAGCAGCGAGTTTACCTCCCCCTTTGGTTACAATGAGATCCTGCTTTTCCTGGTGAGAGCAGTTGGAGGGGATTTCTAATTTCCATAATATACCTCCAGGTAAATCGATTATTATGTTGTTTTGATACAGCCAATCCGCTCCTAAAATAATTTCGTCAGTCATGTCAGGGGTCTGAATTAAGTTCCCTTTTGTTTTAAACCCTTGTATTGAGAATGGGACCTGTGCCCATTCCCAGCCTGTGCTTGACTTTCCCTGAAAAGATTTTAAAGTGACTTGCTTTACTCTCTCCCCTGCCTGTGGAGCGGTTTTAATTAAAGAGACAGCAGCCCCAGTATCAATCAAAGCTAGTGCAGGAGCGCGGTTCTCCTGCTGGACATAAATGTGTGGTCTCCCTCCAGAGTCCCAGAACATTTTACCAATGAGCCCCCATTGCTGCGCTCCTGTATTATGTGGGGTGCTCATGTCCAGCAGGCCCCCCTAGTCCTGGTTGCTCGGGGGGGCATTTGTAGCTATGCTAGTTACATGCTCCTGATTCTCTTGTGCTTGTAGGGCTTCTTGGACTAGAGCTCGAGTTGGGGCTTTGTCCCAGTGCTCCCAATTACCTCCCTGTCGCATTACTGCCCGCCAGGCCAATCGGCGGATCGTGGAGTCATAGGTATTCTCTCCCTCACCTTCAGCTCTTTGGAAATTATCATTTCTTTCAGAAGGGCGGGGGTTTGAGCATGAATAATGTCCCCGGGGCTTATGATTTCCCCGTCCGCGGTAGCGACCTCGGGAGCCCCCTATTCCCATATTACCACTCTCATTGGAGTAAGTTATTCGCTCAAGTGCGGCCACAAAGGGAGCCCTTTCTTTTTTTATTTGGAGTGCGGGGCCAGAATGAGTGGTGATCTGTTTGATCAGATCCCGGAGCTCAGTCATGCTCGCGGGCTGGTTAAGTGCCCAGACGCTGAGCTTATTAGCATAGTAAGGGAGAAGAGTCGCAGCACAGTCCCTCAGGGCGTCTGTGCCGTATGCTACAGTGTCAGGGTTATTTGCAGGGGCTCCTTGGGCATCTTCAGGGCGGGTGATGCCTGCCATGATCTGCATGAGTCCCCAGCGGGATAGGTACCCTTCGGGGTCTTCATTAGGTTCCTGCATCATGCTAGCCGCCTGTATCATTAGATGTCGGCGACCCATTTGTTCCCCTAGGCTTGCAAACAGGGGTAGGAAAGTATTGTTCTCCCTGTTCTCTCTTATCACCCGATCAATGACTCCCTGTAATTCGGGTGCTGCACAGGCGGTCATGAGGCGTTTAAGCTCAGGGACTGTTAAATCTTCTCTGCCTGCCAATTGCAGCGCACGCAGAGTCCATTTTGAAAAATTTTCCCGGTTAAGGGGTCCAAGCATTTTTGCCATTGCTTGGAGATCAGCTGCTGATACGGGGACGGTTGTAGTAGCTGTGCTAGTCCCTGCAGCTGTGTCTGTTCTTGTTACAGTAATTCTGTTAATGGCTGCAATCGGCCCTTGGGGCTCAGGATTGCTGCTCCGTATCTCTCTTTCCCACACCTCTCTAGATTCCCTCGGGGCATCTTCCCAGTCAGGGATGTCACTCTGGGGATCAAAGTCCCACTCTCCTGCCGTCACCGCTGCTATCTGGCGGTTTGCGAATCCCAGCCTTTGTTTAAGGTGCTGGATCAGGGACTCGCATCGGCTGTGATTAGCGGGGAGAGCTTTACTTTGTTCTATGGTTAACCTCTTTACCATGCCTTGCAATACTTGATTCTCTTTTTCTATTTTTTCCTTTTCCCCGACCTGTTCCTCTAACTTCTTTTCTCTTTGTTTGCCCTCCCTGATTGCCTCCCGGAGAGGGTCTAACTGGCTTTGCACCCCTGTCGCCACCACTTTCCATCTTTCTGCCTCTTTTTCCATATGAGTGAGCTTTTCATGCAGGGAGGCATTCTCCTCCTGGCAGGATGCCAGGCGGGAGTATAAATCCCTGCATGCGTCCCACAAAAGCCAGATTGCTGCTGAATCCCTTTTAGTTGGAGTAGGCTTGTACAGGATTATATACCTTGCCAGCCTATCCTCCAAATCTGAAATAGTACACACATCTCCCAGCCCCCCTTCAGTCCACGGGCTGTGTCCAAACCTCTGTAGTACTTGTTTAAAGGGTGTGGGCTCTTGGACAAAAGACAGCGTTCCCTGTTTTTCTCTAAAGATGTCTTTAGACTGTGTCTTCCTAAACATTTTCCCTAACAAGTGTGCCATAGCCAAGTACAACACAGGAAACCAAGCTGATAGATATCAGAATACTATAACCTCCAATTCCTAAAGGAGTGACTTACAAATAGCAATTTTCCCTTTTTAACTCCTGAAGGAACAACTTAACCCTTTCTGGGCCAGAGGAAGAGACACCAAGTCTCCCTCTGTATTACTCTGTCTGCTACCACTGAGGGTTCATACACCAATTATACAAATCCTTCCCCGGATTAGATCCTTCCCCGGATCAGAGTGAGAAACACTAAGTTCTCCTCTTTAGCTCAGCCTTCCTACGGCTGAGGGTGTATGTACCTCTACAACACAATTGAAACCTAAACTCCTATATCCTTCAGAGTTTGGTTAGATCCTTCCCCGGATCACAGTAAAAAAAAAAACAAAAACACAATTTAAACCTAAACTCCTATATCCTTCAGAGTTTGGTAAGATCCTTCCCCGGATCACAGTGAGAAACACAATTTAAACCTAAACTCCTATATCCTTCAGAGTTTGGTTAATCAACTGAAAGTTTACGCTCTTTTTCCTATAGTGCCAGGCTTGCTAAAGCTGGCGGTGTGCACACCAGTTTGATAATAACTGTGGATTCTATGCTTGCTCCCCCTTTTGCATTCTCCACCAATAATGTTGTCCCACAAACTTATACAGGATCGTTTCAGGGGTCAAGGCAAAGATGCCACATTTATTAATCTGTAACTATTAACAAATACCTCAATGCTTATACACATACAGTCACACACACACACACACACACCAAAATGTTCTGCAGCTGCTGGATAGTTACCAGTCCTGAGTGTAGTTTGAGTTCGCAGCTTGGGATCGTAGCTCGTGACAGCTAACTGGCCAGGAGAGCTGAGCACGAGGGGGAGCCGGGTCTCTGTCGGGCGCGCACCGATGCTCCTTGATGTTGATAGCAGAACGTTACCCAAAGTCTCTCATCTCACCCTTCCTTTTTTATAGGAGTTTTTGGATTCAAAGTCTCTAGGTCTCGCTGTGTCACGCCGCCTCTGGGTTTGACTTGATCACCCGTCAATTGCAGGCGTGACTGTCAGCCTGGGACCTGGCTTTGATCTTCCTTCTGTTGTTTCTTTTTAAGGTGGATGCTTCTTGCTTGAGTTAGGGCTGTTGTCTAGTTCTTCAGCCGTTGGTATTTAAACTTTATCTCATCAGGACGGGCTGGTGCTGGAGGTTGATTCTATCACCCATACATCCCTCATTCACACATCTTAACTAGACTAATAAGGTTACAGCAGGGTTTGCAAAAATGAAGGTTGCAGCAAACCCTTACAAAATGGAGTAAGCATTTTTAAAATGGGGTTTGAATTACAATATGGCACAGAAGTTACAATGTAGGCAACATGGCAAGTGTAATGAAAGTTACAATGTAGCAAAATGGCAAGTGTAATGAAAGTTACAATGTAGTAACAGGAGTTACAATGGTACAGTGGATAACTTAAAAACAATTTCATTCACATTGGTTCTACAGTAGGGGGCGGGGCCTGGCTCATTAAGGGGCCCAGAAAAGCGGCCGCCCAGCCAGGCAGCGGTACAGCTGCGAGCAGCGGCAGCAAACAGGGGAGTTTGAGAGGGAGTTCTCATTGGAGGAGAAGGTACCTGTATTTGCATCTGTCCTTGTGTGTGTGTGTGTGTGTGTGTGTTTGTTTGTAGGGGCCGGCAGGGGCTGGGGGCTGGGACGACGCCGAGCCCTGAGTAGGGGGCGGGGCCTGGCTGATTAAGGGGCCCATAAAAGCGGCCGCCCAGCCAGCCAGCGGTACAGCTGCGAGCAGCGGCGGCAAACAGGGGAGTCTGAGAGGGAGTTCTCATTGGAGGAGAAGGTACCTGTATTTGCATATGTCCTTTTGTGTGTGTGTGTGTTTGTGTGTTTGTTTGTAGGGGCCGGCAGGGGCTGGGGGCTGGGACGACGCCGAGCTCTGAGTAGGGGGCCGGGCCTGGCTGATTAAGGGGCCCAGAAAAGCGGCCGCCCAGCCAGGCAGCGGTACAGCTGCGAGCAGCAGCGGCAAACAGGGGAGTTTGAGAGGGAGTTCTCATTGGAGGAGAAGGTACCTGTATTTGCATCTGTCCTTGTGTGTGTGTGTGTGTGTGTTTGTTTGTAGGGGCCGGCAGGGGCTGGGGGCTGGGACGACGCCGAGCCCTGAGTAGGGGGCGGGGCTTGGCTGATTAAAAGGCCCATAAAAGCGGTTGCCCAGCCAGGCAGCGGTACAGCTGCGAGCAGCGGCGGCAAACAGGGGAGTTTGAGAGGGAGTTCTCATTGGAGGAGAAGGTACCTGTATTTGCATCTGTCCTTGTGTGTGTGTGTGTGTGTTTGTTTTTGTTTGTAGGGGCCGGCAGGGGCTGGGGGCTGGGACGACGCCGAGCCCTGAGTAGGGGGCGGGGCCTGGCTCATTAAGGGGCTCAGAAAAGCGGCCGCCCAGCCAGGCAGCGGTACAGCTGCGAGCAGCGGCGGCAAACAGGGGAGTTTGAGAGGGAGTTCTCATTGGAGGAGAAGGTACCTGTATTTGCATCTGTCCTTGTGTGTGTGTGTGTGTGTTTGTTTGTAGGGGCCGGCAGGGGCTGGGGGCTGGGACGACGCCGAGCCCTGAGTAGGGGGCGGGGCCTGGCTGATTAAAAGGCCCATAAAAGCGGTTGCCCAGCCAAGCAGCGGTACAGCTGCGAGCAGCGGCGGCAAACAGGGGAGTTTGAGAGGGAGTTCTCATTGGAGGAGAAGGTACCTGTATTTGCATCTGTCCTTGTGTGTGTGTGTGTGTGTGTTTGTTTTTGTTTGTAGGGGCCGGCAGGGGCTGGGGGCTGGGACGACGCCGAGCCCTGAGTAGGGGGCGGGGCCTGGCTCATTAAGGGGCTCAGAAAAGCGGCCGCCCAGCCAGGCAGCGGTACAGCTGCGAGCAGCGGCGGCAAACAGGGGAGTTTGAGAGGGAGTTCTCATTGGAGGAGAAGGTACCTGTATTTGCATCTGTCCTTGTGTGTGTGTGTGTGTGTGTTTGTTTGTAGGGGCCGGCAGGGGCTGGGGGCTGGGACGAGGCCGAGCCCTGAGTAGGGGGCGGGGCCTGACTGATTAAGGGGCCCATAAAAGCGGTTGCCCAGCCAGGCAGCGGTATAGCTGCGAGCAGCGGCGGCAAACAGGGGAGTTTGAGAGGGAGTTCTCATTGGAGGAGAAGGTACCTGTATTTGCATCTGTCCTTGTGTGTGTGTGTGTGTGTTTGTTTGTAGGGGCCGGCAGGGGCTGGGGGCTGGGACGACGCCGAGCCCAGAGTAGGGGGCGGGGCCTGGCTGATTAAGGGGCCCAGAAAAGCGGTTGCCCAGCCAGGCAGCGGTACAGCTGCGAGCAGCGGCGGCAAACAGGGGAGTTTGAGAGGGAGTTCTCATTGGAGGAGAAGGTACCTGTATTTGCATCTGTCCTTGTGTGTGTGTTTGTTTGTAGGGGCCGGCAGGGGCTGGGGGCTGGGACGACGCCGAGCCCTGAGTAGGGGCGGGACCTGGCTGATTAAAAGGCCCATAAAAGCGGTTGCCCAGCCAGGCAGCGGTACAGCTGCGAGCAGCGGCGGCAAACAGGGGAGTTTGAGAGGGAGTTCTCATTGGAGGAGAAGGTACCTGTATTTGCATCTGTCCTTGTGTGTGTGTGTGTTTGTTTGTAGGGGCCGGCAGGGGCTGGGGGCTGGGACGACGCCAAGCCCTGAGTAGGGGGCGGGGCCTGGCTCATTAAGGGGCCCAGAAAAGCGGCCGCCCAGCCAGGCAGCGGTACAGCTGCGAGCAGCGGCGGCAAACAGGGGAGTCTGAGAGGGAGTTCTCATTGGAGGAGAAGGTACCTGTATTTGCATCTGTCCTTGTGTGTGTGTGTGTGTTTGTTTTTGTTTGTAGGGGCCGGCAGGGGCTGGGGGCTGGGACGACGCCGAGCCCTGAGTAGGGGGCGGGGCCTGGCTGATTAAGGGGCCCAGAAAAGCGGCCGCCCAGCCAGAGAGCGGTACAGCTGCGAGCAGCGGCGGCAAACAGGGGAGTTTGAGAGGGAGTTCTCATTGGAGGAGAAGGTACCTGTATTTGCATCTGTCCTTGTGTGTGTGTGTGTGTGTGTTTGTTTGTAGGGGCCGGCAGGGGCTGGGGGCTGGGACGACGCCGAGCCCTGAATAGGGGGCGGGGCCTGGCTGTTTAAGGGGCCCATAAAAGCTTCTGCCCAGCCAGGCAGCGGTACAGCTGCGAGCAGCGGTGGCAAACAGGGGAGTTTGAGAGGGAGTTCTCATTGGAGGAGAAGGTACCTGTATTTGCATCTGTCCTTGTGTGTGTGTGTGTGTTTGTTTGTAGGGGCCGGCAGGGGCTGGGGGCTGGGACGACGCCGAGCCCTGAGTAGGGGGCGGGGCCTGGCTGATTAAAAGGCCCATAAAAGCGGTTGCCCAGCCAGGCAGCGGTACAGCTGCGAGCAGCGGCGGCAAACAGGGGAGTTTGAGAGGGAGTTCTCATTGGAGGAGAAGGTACCTGTATTTGCATCTGTCCTTGTGTGTGTGTGTGTGTGTGTGTGTGTGTGTGTTTTTGTTTGTAGGGGACGGCAGGGGCTGGGGGCTGGGACGATGCCGAGCCCTGAGTAGGGGGCGGGGCCTGGCTCATTAAGGGGCCCAGAAAAGCGGCCGCCCAGCCAGGCAGCGGTACAGCTGCGAGCAGCGGCGGCAAACAGGGGAGTTTGAGAGGGAGTTCTCATTGGAGGAGAAGGTACCTGTATTTGCATCTGTCCTTGTGTGTGTGTGTGTGTGTGTTTGTTTGTAGGGGCCGGCAGGGGCTGGGGGCTGGGACGACGCCGAGCCCTGAGTAGGGGGCGGGGCCTGGCTGATTAAGGGGCCCATAAAAGCGGCCGCCCAGCCAGCCAGCGGTACAGCTGCGAGCAGCGGCGGCAAACAGGGGAGTCTGAGAGGGAGTTCTCATTGGAGGAGAAGGTACCTGTATTTGCATATGTCCTTTTGTGTGTGTGTGTGTTTGTGTGTTTGTTTGTAGGGGCCGGCAGGGGCTGGGGGCTGGGACGACGCCGAGCTCTGAGTAGGGGGCCGGGCCTGGCTGATTAAGGGGCCCAGAAAAGCGGCCGCCCAGCCAGGCAGCGGTACAGCTGCGAGCAGCAGCGGCAAACAGGGGAGTTTGAGAGGGAGTTCTCATTGGAGGAGAAGGTACCTGTATTTGCATCTGTCCTTGTGTGTGTGTGTGTGTGTGTTTGTTTGTAGGGGCCGGCAGGGGCTGGGGGCTGGGACGACGCCGAGCCCTGAGTAGGGGGCGGGGCTTGGCTGATTAAAAGGCCCATAAAAGCGGTTGCCCAGCCAGGCAGCGGTACAGCTGCGAGCAGCGGCGGAAAACAGGGCAGTTTGAGAGGGAGTTCTCATTGGAGGAGAAGGTACCTGTATTTGCATCTGTCCTTGTGTGTGTGTGTGTGTGTGTGTTTGTTTTTGTTTGTAGGGGCCGGCAGGGGCTGGGGGCTGGGACGACGCCGAGCCCTGAGTAGGGGGCGGGGCCTGGCTCATTAAGGGGCTCAGAAAAGCGGCCGCCCAGCCAGGCAGCGGTACAGCTGCGAGCAGCGGCGGCAAACAGGGGAGTTTGAGAGGGAGTTCTCATTGGAGGAGAAGGTACCTGTATTTGCATCTGTCCTTGTGTGTGTGTTTGTTTGTAGGGGCCGGCAGGGGCTGGGGGCTGGGACGACGCCGAGCCCTGAGTAGGGGGTGGGACCTGGCTGATTAAAAGGCCCATAAAAGCGGTTGCCCAGCCAGGCCGCGGTACAGCTGCGAGCAGCGGCGGCAAACAGGGGAGTTTGAGAGGGAGTTCTCATTGGAGGAGAAGGTACCTGTATTTGCATCTGTCCTTGTGTGTGTGTGTGTTTGTTTGTAGGGGCCGGCAGGGGCTGGGGGCTGGGAGGACGCCAAGCCCTGAGTAGGGGGCGGGGCCTGGCTCATTAAGGGGCCCAGAAAAGCGGCCGCCCAGCCAGGCAGCGGTACAGCTGCGAGCAGCGGCGGCAAACAGGGGAGTCTGAGAGGGAGTTCTCATTGGAGGAGAAGGTACCTGTATTTGCATCTGTCCTTGTGTGTGTGTGTGTGTGTTTGTTTTTGTTTGTAGGGGCCGGCAGGGGCTGGGGGCTGGGACGACGCCGAGCCCTGAGTAGGGGGCGGGGCCTGGCTCATTAAGGGGCTCAGAAAAGCGGCCGCCCAGCCAGGCAGCGGTACAGCTGCGAGCAGCGGCGGCAAACAGGGGAGTTTGAGAGGGAGTTCTCATTGGAGGAGAAGGTACCTGTATTTGCGTCTGTCCTTGTGTGTGTGTGTTTGTTTGTTTGTAGGTGCCGGCAGGGGCTGGGGGCTGGGACGACGCCGAGCCCTGAATAGGGGGCGGGGCCTGGCTGATTAAGGGGCCCATAAAAGCTTCCGCCCAGCCAGGCAGCGGTACAGCTGCGAGCAGCGGTGGCAAACAGGGGAGTTTGAGAGGGAGTTCTCATTGGAGGAGAAGGTACCTGTATTTGCATCTGTCCTTGTGTGTGTGTGTGTGTGTGTTTGTTTGTAGGGGCCGGCAGGGGCTGGGGGCTGGGACGACGCCGAGCCCTGAGTAGGGGGCGGGGCCTGGCTGATTAAAAGGCCCATAAAAGCGGTTGCCCAGCCAGGCAGCGGTACAGCTGCGAGCAGCGGCGGCAAACAGGGGAGTTTGAGAGGGAGTTCTCATTGGAGGAGAAGGTACCTGTATTTGCATCTGTCCTTGTGTGTGTGTGTGTGTGTGTGTGTTTGTGTGTGTGTGTTTGTTTGTAGGGGCCGGCAGGGGCTGGGACGACGCCGAGCCCTGAGTAGGGGGCGGGGCCTGGCTGATTAAGGGGCCCATAAAAGCGGCCGCCCAGCCAGGCAGCGGTACAGCTGCGAGCAGCGGCGGCAAACAGGGGAGTTTGAGAGGGAGTTCTCATTGGAGGAGAAGGTACCTGTATTTGCATCTGTCGTTGTGTGTGTGTGTGTGTGTGTTTGTTTGTAGGGGCCGGCAGGGGCTGGGGGCTGGGACGACGCCGAGCCCTGAGTAGGGGGCGGGGCCTGGCTGATTAAGGGGCCCATAAAAGCTTCCGCCCAGCCAGGCAGCGGTACAGCTGCGAGCAGCGGTGGCAAACAGGGGAGTTTGAGAGGGAGTTCTCATTGGAGGAGAAGGTACCTGTATTTGCATCTGTCCTTGTGTGTGTGTGTGTGTGTGTTTGTTTGTAGGGGCCGGCAGGGGCTGGGGGCTGGGACGACGCCGAGCCCTGAGTAGGGGGCGGGGCCTGGCTGATTAAAAGGCCCATAAAAGCGGTTGCCCAGCCAGGCAGCGGTACAGCTGCGAGCAGCGGCGGCAAACAGGGGAGTTTGAGAGGGAGTTCTCATTGGAGGAGAAGGTACCTGTATTTGCATCTGTCCTTGTGTGTGTGTGTGTGTGTGTGTGTGTTTTTGTTTGTAGGGGACGGCAGGGGCTGGGGGCTGGGACGATGCCGAGCCCTGAGTAGGGGGCGGGGCCTGGCTCATTAAGGGGCCCAGAAAAGCGGCCGCCCAGCCAGGCAGCGGTACAGCTGCGAGCAGCGGCGGCAAACAGGGGAGTTTGAGAGGGAGTTCTCATTGGAGGAGAAGGTACCTGTATTTGCATCTGTCCTTGTGTGTGTGTGTGTGTGTGTGTTTGTGTGTGTGTGTTTGTTTGTAGGGGCCGGCAGGGGCTGGGGGCTGGGACGACGCCGAGCCCTGAGTAGGGGGCGGGGCCTGGCTGATTAAGGGGCCCATAAAAGCGGCCGCCCAGCCAGGCAGCGGTACAGCTGCGAGCAGCGGCGGCAAACAGGGGAGTTTGAGAGGGAGTTCTCATTGGAGGAGAAGGTACCTGTATTTGCATCTGTCGTTGTGTGTGTGTGTGTGTGTGTTTGTTTGTAGGGGCCGGCAGGGGCTGGGGGCTGGGACGACGCCGAGCCCTGAGTAGGGGGCGGGGCCTGGCTGATTAAGGGGCCCATAAATGCGGCCGCCCAGCCAGCCAGCGGTACAGCTGCGAGCAGCGGCGGCAAACAGGGGAGCTTGGGAGGGAGTTCTCATTGGAGGAGAAGGTACCTGTATTTGCATCTGTCCTTTTGTGTGTGTGTGTGTTTGTGTGTTTGTTTGTAGGGGCCGGCAGGGGCTGGGGGCTGGGACGACGCCGAGCCCTGAGTAGGGGGCGGGGCCTGGCTGATTAAAAGGCCCATAAAAGCGGTTGCCCAGCCAGGCAGCGGTACAGCTGCGAGCAGCGGCGGCAAACAGGGGAGTTTGAGAGGGAGTTCTCATTGGAGGAGAAGGTACCTGTATTTGCATCTGTCCTTGTGTGTGTGTGTGTGTGTTTGTTTTTGTTTGTAGGGGCCGGCAGGGGCTGGGGTCTGGGACGACGCCGAGCCCTGAGTAGGGGGCGGGGCCTGGCTCATTAAGGGGCTCAGAAAAGCGGCCGCCCAGCCAGGCAGCGGTACAGCTGCGAGCAGCGGTGGCAAACAGGGGAGTTTGAGATGGAGTTCTCATTGGAGGAGAAGGTACCTGTATTTGCCTCTGTCCTTGTGTGTGTGTGTGTGTTTGTTTGTAGGGGCCGGCAGGGGCTGGGGGCTGGGACGACGCCGAGCCCGGAGTAGGGGGCGGGACCTGGCTGATTAAGGGGCCCATAAAAGCGGCCGCCCAGCCAGGCAGCGGTACAGCTGCGAGCAGCGGCGGCAAACAGGGGAGCTTGAGAGGGAGTTCTCATTGGAGGAGAAGGTACCTGTATTTGCATCTGTCCTTGTGTGTGTGTGTGTGTGTGTGTGTGTGTGTGTGTGTTTGTTTGTAGGGGCCGGCAGGGGCTGGGAGCTGGGACGACGCCGAGCCCTGAGTAGGG
>NW_027054458.1:0-12084 GCF_011386835.1 Chrysemys picta bellii
CATGTTGGAGACGGGGCGTTTCCCTGTGTAGCTGGGAGACCAAGTGGGAAACGAAACAAGGTTTAATACATCTCAGCACAGAGCTGATGCACCTCCCACCCTGCCTGGCTCCTGCTAGTCTAGTCCTGGTCCCTGGCTCCCTGCTCTGCCACTACCTGTCTTTCCTGCCCCGCAGCCCAGCCCTGCTGCTATCCCAGTCCTGGGCTCCGCACACAGCTCTGCCAGTGCCCCTCAGTCCTGCCCTTGGAGCAGTGGAAGTTTGTTGAAAGTCCCTGAAGCAAGACAGCATCCTTTCCAATAAGGGGTTCAGTTAAATTACTCCCATCGTTGGTGGCAGGAGGAGGAGGGAACAATTTAAATCAGGATTTAAATCACTTTTTTTTAAATTATTGATTTAAAATAGAGTTGAGGATTTGTAAAACCAATGTAAGTATTGGTGCTACTGCTACTTTAGATTTGCAGTTTGTGATGAACTAAGTTATAAAAACTCGTGTTTCAAAATGCCACTACAGCTGGGGGATCCTATTTGAATTTGACTGAACTTCTAGACAGAAAAACAAAATACTGGAAGTGAAGGCGCTGTTTCTGCAAACTGTTTAGCAGGTACTGTAGGGGATATATAGAACAGGTCTGGTATGAATGATTAATAACTAGTGATTCCTTCCAGCCCTCAAAAATGAGAAAAGCCATCCACCTCTGTTTATCCCAAAATAGGATGCACTTAGGAATAAAATGGTTCACATCAGGTGAGACCCTTTGTCTATGGACCCACAGTTCAGCCAAGGTCAGGAGTTGCTCTCCCCAAGAAGAGAAACTAAAATGGCTAACGAGAGTATTGTTAATCAGCTAGAAAAGAATCTCTCATTCTTTGCATATGGACAAAACCTCTTTCTCTCTCCTAATCTAGCTAAAAAGAACTCCAAGTTATCAAGAAAGGGTCATTCCCTGCTTTCCTATGCAAAGTGGCCCAAGAGATGGGTGGGGAAGCTGTAAGTTAAACAAACCAGAAGTGTGGCTGTAAGACTGAAGGTCAAATTGGGTGAATTGCCCGTTTCCCCAAGAAATCCAAACGATTATCTTTCCACCCCAAATTAGAAGCTGAACATTGTTCTTGCTAGTAAATATTAACCTTTTATGATTTTTGTATGTTAAACTCTCGTAATAGTTTTATATACTAACCAAAAGCCTTTTCCTTTTGTGTATCTATATAGTTATTGCCATATACATATTGAAACTAACCCAATGGTGAAGGGAAGATGATGGAATGAATGCAATCGTTTACTCTGGTTTTTACCCCAACTTCACTAATATAGCTCAGACAGCAAGGGAAGGGAACCCCTCAAAACTACTGAAAGGTATCTACAGAAGTATGTTATCATAAACAAGACTGGGTAATGAATAAGGGATGCTTATGATCCAATTATGTTCTGTGATTGATAAGAGGTATTTGTTATTACAGATGGGTTCTATAATGGATGGAATAATGACCTATTGAAACACGTTTTTAACTCATTAAGAACTTTCAGTTGTTACAGCTGTTAGTAATAATGACTGGATTAGAGATTCCTTTTCACTCATCAGTCAGGTAAATGGAGGCCCATAAAGGAAATTCCATCAGCAACTAGGAAAACAGAACACATGGTAAAAATAATCATGGGAAAGTACTTTTTCCTCCAAAAAGAAGTTTCTTTATCTCACACTGTATAAAAGGAAAGAGCGTTGGAAAGTTAGTTTGGGAATGAACACTCTCAGCATTCCACCAGGTACAGAAGAAGGGAATATATGTGAAAGAAAACAGTCGATTATAGTAAAAATCTTAAATGAAACAAACTGTACCATAGAATCCCTGTGGGTATAAATTCCATGTTTGAATAATAAGAGTACAACAGTAGGAATATGCTACTGACCACCTGACTTGAATAGTGATGGTGAGTCACAAGAGTGAAATGCCTGCAATTTTTTTAAAAACACCATAAGAGAGGCTCAAATTATATGTATATCCCAAATAAAAAAAAGTAAGAGGACCAAAAAAGTGCCACTGTGGCTAAACAACAGAGTGAAAGAGGTTGTTAGAGAATAAAAGGACATCTTTTAAAAACTGGAAGTCAAATCCGACAGAGGAAAATAGAAAAGAACAAAAACTATGGCAAATCAAGTGTAAAAGTAAAATTAGGCAGGCCAAAAAAGAATTTGAAGAGCAACTAGCAAAAGGCTTAAAAACTAACAGCAATTTTTTTTAAGTACATCGGAAGCAGGAACCCTGACAAACATCAGTGGGGTCACTGGACAATCAAGGTAAAGGAGCACTCAAGGAAGAAAAGGACGTTGTGGAGAAGCTAAATGAATTCTTTGCATTGGTTTTAACTGCAGAGGATGTGAGAGAGATTCTTATACTTGAGCCATTCTTGTTGGGTGCCAAATCTGAGGAACTGTCCCAGTCTGAGCTGTTAATGGAGGAGGTTTTGGAATAAATAGATAGATTAAGCAGTAAATAGTCATCAGGACCAGATGGTATTCACTCAAGAGTTCGGAAGGAACTCAAATAGGAAATTGCAGAACTACTAACTGTGGTACGTAACCTATTGCTTAAATCAGCCTCTGTACCAGATGACTAGCGGATAGCTAAAGTAATTTGCCAATTTTTAAAAAAGGCTCCATTGGTGATCCTGGCAATTACAGGCCGGTAAGATTAATTTCAGTATCGGGTAAACTGGTTGAAACTATAGTAAAGAACAGACTTATCAGAAATAGATGAACAAAATTTGTTGGGGAAGAATCAACATGGCTTTTGTAAAGGGAAATCATGCCTCACCAATCCATTAGAATTCTTTCAGGAGGGTCAACAAGCATGTGGACAAGGGTGATTCCGATCTTGGGAGACAGGCCAGTCCTCGCTTACAGACAGCCCCGCAACCTGAAGCAAATACTCACCAGCAACCATACACCACACAACAAAAACACTAACCCAGGAACCTATCCTTGCCACAAAGCCCGTTGCCAACTCTGTCCACATACCTATTCAGGGAACACTATCATAGGACCTAATCACATCAGCCACACCATCAGGGGCTGGTTCACCTGCACATCTACCAATGTGATATGTGCCAGCAATGCCCCTCTGCCATGTACATTGGCTAAACCACAGTCTCTACGCAAAAGAACAAATGGACACAAATCAGACATCGAGAATTATAACATTCAAAAATGAGTCAGAGAACACTTCAATCTCCCTGGTCACTCTATTACAGACCTAAAAGTCACAATTATTCAACAAAAAAACTTCAAAAACAGACTCCAACGAGAAACTGCAGAACTGGAATTAATTTGCAAAACGGACACCATTAAATTAGGCTTGAATAAAGACTGGGAGTGGATGAGTCATTACACAAACTAAACTATTTCCCCATGCTCATTTCCCCTCGCTGGGCTCGGGTAAACACTGAGGTGGCAAGCTTTTCAGATAATACAAAATTATTCAGGATAGTTAAGTCCAAAGCTGACTGTGAAGAGTTACAAAGGGATCTCACAAAACTGGGTGACTGGGCAAAAAAATGGCAGACGGAAATTCAATGTTGATAAATGCAAAGTAATGCACATTGGAAGACATAATTCCAACATACATATAAAATGGTGGAGTCTAAATTAGCAGTTACTACTCAAGAAAAAGATCTTGGAGCCCTGAAAAAAAAATCTGCTCAGTGTGTAGCAGCCTTCAGAAAAGCTAACAGAATGTTAGGGACCAGAATGTTAGGGATGTTAGGGATGGGATAGATATTAAGACAGAAAATATAATGCCACTGTATAAATCCATTTTATGCCACATCTTAAATACCGCATGCAGTTCTGGTTGCCCAATCTCAAAAAAGATATATTAGAAAAAATACAGAGAAAGCCCACACAAATGATTAAGGGTATGGAACAGCTTCCATATGAGAAAAGATTAGAAAGACTGGAAGTGTTCAGCTTAGAAAAGAGATATGACTGAGGTCTACAAAATCATGAATGGTGTGGAGAAAGTGAATAAGGAAGTGTTATTTAGCCCTTCACATAACAAAAGAACCAGGAGTTACCCAATGAATTTAATGGGCAGCAAACTTAAAACAAACAAAAGGAAGTACTTCTTCAAACAGTGCACAGTCAACCTGTGAAACTCGTTGCCAGGTGATGTTGTGAAGATCAAAAATATAACAGGGTTCAAAAAAGAATTAGATAAATTCATGGCGGATAGGTCCATCAGTGGGTATTAGCCAAGATGGTCAAGGACGCAACCTCATGCTCTTGGGTGTTCCTAAATCTTACTGCCAGAAGTTGGGCCTGGACGAAAGGGAATGGATCACTCAATAATTGCCCTGTTCTGTTCATTCCCTCTGAAGCATCTGGTACCAGCCAATGTTGGAAAACAGGATATTGGGCTAGATGGACCTTCTTTCTGTATTCTGTACAGAGCTGTATTAATCTTTGGTTAAATAAGCTCATTTGAGCTTGTTATTGGACAATCTTGAATCATTATTAAATTCAAACTTGCAACATTCTATATGTGGAAAATATCTCTTGTTCTAATACATAATGTAAAATGCTTATGTACAATAAAAGAATGTGTGGAGTGTGTCCTCCAAATTTAGAAGATAAGGGATTTTGTTGGTTTTCATTGTAAATAATTGCTGTGGTCTAACAATAATAGGAATTGTCTGGCACAAGGAAGAAGAAATGTTAAAAGATATAAACCAGGGTATAACCTGGGAAAGTGACAGAAATTGCTTAAAAGCAGGGATCCTAATTGATAGTAGGGGCTAAAAATGATATACAGTCCTTGAAATGAATCAAACATAAACAGCCTCTAATAAGAAAAGAATTGAAGAAAAGAATTGAAGAAATTTGTTATACACAAATGCCATGTACTGGATACTAATGGAAGCAGCAAGCAAATGGAAAGAATATGAATAAGAGAATGCTTCTTACCCTCTTAGGAGCCCTGAAACTAGGATATATAAACTGTATTTTTGGTAAAAAATTCTCCCTTAGTAGCATAAAATCTCTGTCACTTCAGATCCAAACTGGTTCAGTGTTAGCACTAGGAAGTTATTTCAATACACTAGCTAAGTCATTGTGAGCTTTTTGATACACACTTTCAAAAATAGGAGCTTAAAGTTAGGTCTGGTCTACACTACAGACCTATACCTATGTCACTCTAGGGTGTGAAAAATCCCAACCCAAGGGATGTAGTTATATGGATCTAACCCCCCATGTAGACAAAGCTAGGTTGGTGAGAGAGCTTCGCCTGTCAACATAGCTAGTGCCTCTCAGGGAGATGGAATAACTACGCCGATGGGAGAGCTCTCTGCTGTCGGTGTAGAGCATCTTCATTCAAGTGCTACAGCAGTGTTTTAAGTGTAGACTTGTCCTTAGGCTCCGAAGCCCATATTTTGGCATCTAAGGGTGGGTATTGTAAAAGCACTGAAATGATTTAGGAGCACAAGTCTGATTGAACTTGGCCTGTAAATCCTGGTGAAGGAGAATGGCCGGGTCAAAGCATTCAGCTGCTGTGACTGGGGGCAGTTCGCTCTGTGGGAGGGTGGTGGTGGTTGCAGATAGAGGACAGGCTACTGGCCGGGCAGTTTTATGTCTGAGTTTGTGTTGCTCTCACATTAAGGGTGTTACTAAGATGCTGACTTGTTTTTTTCAGTCTCAGAGAAACAAGCCCAAAACAATCACTCTAATAATTTAGCGGGAGAAAGTAAAGAGCTGGCAACACAGAAATACAAAATCTGATTGACATTGAAAAGAGCAATTGCAATTAAGAAAATATCATGATTTAATTTTTGGAAAAATATTGATTTGTATCAACTTTTCTGGGGGCTCCCCTCACCTCTGGAATGACTCGTCCCCAGCCCTAGGGCTGCTCCGGAAGGTCCGGCCCTGCGAGGGGGAGTTACCTGATGTTTATGGCGATGTTAAAGGTCCTTTGAGCCCTGGCGCTGTCACATGTCTTGGGGACTGTGTGCACCTCCAGTGCGAATGGCGCCTCGCCCGGCTTGGGGAGCACATTGTACCTCAGGCTGGTCTGAAAGAGAATAAACATTTATCTGTGTATCTCCATCTGTCCATCTCCTCTATCTCCTTCCTTCTGCTCAGTTTCATTCTTTCCTTTATCTCTTCTCTCTCTCTCCCACTTCCCCAACTCTCTCTGTCAACTCTCTCTCCTCCTCACACCTCTTTCCTATTTTCTCCTCCTCTCCCCCATCTCTTCCTCTCTTTTCCTTCCCTCCCTCCCCAATCCACCCCATCTTGCCATCTCCAATGGGAATGAGATGGGCTCCCCTCAGCAGCAGCCTCTCCCTCTCCACTTGCCCCAGGGCCCCATACCTGCACGTAGACACATCCTTCTCCTGTCACCCCCATGCTGTAGTCCCCTGGCACCTCTGGCAGTGCCACACGCTGGAGCAGCAGACGGTTCTTGTGATCCACCTGGAACTGGGACTGGAAGTTCCCTGTGGATTGCAGGGTCACTGTGGATGCTCCTCCGCTCTTGGCATAGGTGGAGACTCCATATCGGGACAGTGCCTGGAGCGCCACCACTGTGTCCTGCCAGACAAGAGATGGGCCCAGGTGCCCAAGGGGATGAATGAGCCATTTCTATGGGCCTGGAGCCCCCACTCCACCGACTCTTCCTACACTGCAGTGCCCTGATTTTCCCATTTCCACTCCTCACTCCCACAAGCCATTCACTCTATCCCCTTGGGCCCAGATCCTCAAAGGTATTTAAGCACCTTTCTCCCACTGAAAGCAGCCAAGTGTCTAAGTACCTTAGGGAACCTAGGCCTTGGGATCTCTGACACTCCACCACAGGCATCTGAGGGAAGATGCCACCACCCTTGCCCCGAAGGGACAGTTCAGGACCAGGTGAAATAGGAGCTGCGTGTAGCTCAGCGAGGACCCTGGTGAGGCAGCCAGGAGGCTCAGTAATGGAGTATGAGAAAGTCTTTCAGCCCTTTGGGTATCAAGCCAACCAGGGAAATGGTGGAACATGGGGCCAATGATTGGTCCTGTCTAGAGAGGTCACTCCCTGATGTCCCAGCCTCCAAGCACCAGCATGGCCTGCGCCTGCTCAAAGGGGTAGGTGGCACCTCCTGTTTTGTTGTCACTCAGGATGATGCTCCCCTCCTCCCTTTCGGGTATGTCCGGCAGTGACTGGCTGCTGCTGCTTCTCTGGGAAGGCCTCTGCTCCTGAGCTGAATTGGCCTGGCTGGATGGGGTCAGTGCTTGGGGGAGCTGGGGATGGCACTGCACTACCTTGTGAGTGCTCAGGGTGACTCTTCTGTCCTCCATACACAGGAGCATCACTTGTCCAGTCTCCTGCCTCATTAGCCCCCCTGGGCCTGTGGGTATCTGATGTAGCCATGCTCCATGCTGTGACTATCCTATGATCTAAACTAAACTATACAGCCAGGAGACTGCCACCCCTTCCCTCTCCCCAGGTCAGCCTTCCCCTCCCCCTGGATTACTTGTCTGTCTCTTGCCCTCTCCTGTCTGCCTCCCACTCCTGCCCTGCGTGTCTGAGGCTGGGGATGGGAACAGCTCACCTGGGTGGAGGAGAAGCCCCCATTGGGATTCTGCTGCTTGCTGATCCACTTTGCAATTTGAGCTGCTAATGACAGGTCATCTTGGGATGGCGCCGGCTGAGTGGTGAGGTAAGTGAGGAGCACATAGGACGTCATCTCCACCTCGGCGGAAGGAGCACGGGGGTGATAGAAGGGGAGATCGGCTTTCGGCTCCTTCCCAGGCCTCTGCCAGTGAATGGAGCCATCTGCAGCGGGAGAAGGGAGAGGGAGGGCAGGAGAGAAGGAAATACAGATGCTTAGTACATGACATTTCTAAGGGGGTTATTGACCTTCTGCTGTTGTGGGTGGGAGAACAGAGCCCCCTGTGCTCGTTTGGCATGTTGACATGAGACGTGAAAGGATTAAATAGTCCCTCACTTGCTGGTCGAGTGGATTTATACAAACCTTGTGGTACGAACACTCAGTGACTAATCAGGCTGCCACCTCTGTGCCTACATCCCCTTTATCTTATGAAGGCACATCCCAGGAATGGACAGTAGCAGCCTTTATTGGGCTCTAAAAAAGTGTGAGGTCGCTAAGTGGCCCCAGGCGCTCAAGGCCGAAGGGTTACAGCAGTGACGGTTACACCCCACTCCAGCAGGGTGAAGAACCCATAAGTCCATTTCTTACCAGCACAGTCCCAGTTCTTCCTGGGATTTCCTGGGACACCAGGACCTTATTTTGGGCCCCCTGGAATGATCTGTTTTTTTCATTTTATCAGTCCAAACATCAGTCTTCTCCTCTTCGTTTGTCTCTTGCTGTAGGGAGCAGACATCACTCTGTGCTGACCAGGGGCCATCGCTCCCATGGAACGAGTGTTCAGAGCGAGGAGCAGTGCTTGGAGTGAGGAATGGAGCGGAGCCAGCAAAGACACCGGCAGAGCTGTGCTATTGCTCAGTGGGAACGATACCATTTGGTCAGGGTTTCACGATATGCTCACTCACAGCACTGAGGTGTGGGGGGTGGGACTCTCAGATACATCTGTGTCACTGAAAAGTTAGGCACCGGCAGTCCCGGCCCCAGCTCTCGTTTTGAAAAAGTTCCCTTTGTCTTTATATGAATATTTCAGCGCCTTAAGAAAAGCAACAATCAAACCATCCCCACAGGAACTTGCCCTAGGGAAAGGGGACCCAGGCCCAAATCTCCTCTCCCTGGTGATGACCTCTATGTACTGGGAGCTGTAAGGCATCTCCCAGTGTCCTAAAATGTGCCCCCTTGATGCTTCTCTCCATGTAATGCCCCTTGGACCAAACCATCCTCTGCCTGACCTGCTGCCCCCTGAGCTGCTCTCGGTGCTGGCCCACCCCTGGGCTGCTGTAGCCAACAGAGCCTGGGGCGGGGGGGGGGGGGGGGGGAGGAAGCTAGATGTCACTGAGCTGCTTCCTCCCCCAGCAACAGGCTCCCTCCTCAAAATGGGCGACAGTCCTGGGGGGACGGAGGGGGGGACAGGAATCCTCCTGAGGCAAAGGTGGAGAGGAGGGTAGTGACACCTGGACCCAAAGGAGCAAGGAGAGGGAGAGGGAAGGAGAAACCAGGGGAGAAGGAAAGAAAAACCTTGGGTGAGAGATCCTAGGGAGGAGGGCAGGAAAGGGAGGGAGAGAATCTGCACACATGGTTGGGGAGGAGGGGAAAGACACTCAAGAAGGGTGGAAGGGAGAAAAGACGCTTCTAAGACCTGGCCAACACACAGATTTTGTGCCACTACAACTATTTTGGTTAGGGCTGTGACTTTTCTACTGGTACCTCTAGTCTGGGCACAGTTATACCAGCATAAAGGTGTCTTGTACTGGTAGAGCTGTACGGGAACAGTTCTATTGGTATGAACACCTTCACACTGCTATAATTGTATCCACACTGGGGGAGTCACGCCACTTTAACTATACCAGTACAGATACAGCAGAACGAATTTTGAGGGTAGACAAGGCCTGAAGGTCCATCTACCCTGGGGAAATGCTCTGTGTTAGAAAGGAAAATGCATTAAGCAGCACACTGGTCAAGAATACTTGGCACCTAGCATAGACAGCGATGGCTGGGCTTATAAATTCATTTTCTATTTGTAAATTTAGGCTCTGGGGTGCCCTCAGGTGAGCTACAGGCAGCTAATGTGATCTGGTTGGCCACGACCAGCTGCTGTTTTTCACCCCAGCTGATCCTGTCTAGACAAGGTGCTGAGTTGTCTTTAGCAGTGTGTCAGCTGATGCATTTTCTAACACAGTGAGTTTCCTCACCTGCATGAGGCCTATGAGTGTGGGGCTGAGGATCTGTGTTTGTGGGGGCTGGAGCAGGGGACAGAGAACCCAGGTGTCTGTTGTGACGGGAAGGAAACATGGAGTGTGCGTGTGCTGGGACCCTGCATAACAAGTCCCATGTGCACTAGGGTTGGGGGCAGCCTGCGTGTGTGTGTGAGTGGCTTTCGGGTGGGGGAGAAGGAGCCTGTGTGTGAGTGGATCCTGGGGCAACCTTGCATGCGCTTGTGCATTAGCTTGTGCCTGGGGCAGGCTGCAGTGTGTGTGTGGGGAGAGAGAGATTTGTGGGGTACAAGACAGCAGGACAGTATGCCTTTGATTTTGTGGGCTGGGAAGTAGGGTGTATGTGAGAGCTTTTGGTATGGGAGGCAGGAGAGAGTTTGGGAGACTTGGGGGAAGGAGGAAGAGAGCACGAGGAAAAGAAAGGAGAGACCAGTTATTTCACAGTATAGATAAGGGGAAAACAGACTGAAACAAACTGAGGAAAAGCTAACAAGCTCCGGAGTAGAGGAAGAGGGCAAATGGAGGGAAGGCAGGGACAAGGGAAAGGGCAAATGCAAGGGAGACAAATACAAAGGGAATGTTGACATTTTACCTAATAGGTAGGTTGGATACTGAAGGATACAATCAATGATCCAGTTTAAAAGGGCAGGGATACAACATTCTGTGAGGTCAGAAATGTGCCAGGGGCCGGCTCTGGCTGCCTGGGCTGCCTCTCTCTCAATCTTGTTTCTTCATGTCAAATAAGACATTCTCCCGCCTGGTCCTGGTGCCTCCTAACTTTCCCCTGCTGTGGTTTCCCCTCTGAGCACCTGTATATGATTCTCAATACATGGTCACCTTACAAGTAGGGGAAGTAGGGCCAGTGGGCTGGGATGCAGGAGAAGGGCCCGTCGGGATCTCTCACCCTCTTTCACAGCTTCCTTGTCAAGCGAGTCCAGCAATGCCCTGCGCTTCTCCTCCTTCCCCGCCAGGGCAAAGGCGTAGGCCAGTAGCGCCCTGGTGTACACGTGGTTTCCTCCCTGCTCTGCGGCTGTCTCCAGACAGAACAGAGCGTTACGGACCACAGAGTGCTGTGTGGGGAGAGAGACATGGGCTGAGAGAGGGAAGGGAGAGGTCACCATGGAGGTGAATTCAGTCTGTGAGCTCAGCAGGCAGGAAACAATATGCACTTTTTCCATTTTATGAAGTATTTTTTTCTGGACTTTCTGACACATGGGTAACTCTAAACAATAACTGACCTTTCAGAGCCATATTCCCCAGGACACTCTCTCGCTTTCACCACTCCAGCAATGCGTAGTGGCTGGTTTACAGCTGCGTTGCATCACTAGGCTAGCACTAAGCATCCAGAGCGAACCAGTGATTGGTGAATGGCGATGGTGTACTGGGGAACCTGACCCTTTAAATTTGTCCTGTGGTCAGTACTCACTTAGGAACATTTGAGAAGCAAAGTTTGGAATCAGACATTTCCCATAAAGACATTCCAAGGGATACCAATGTGCACAGGTGCATACACAGCAGGGCAGTTCATCTGTTTTCGTC
Source organism: Chrysemys picta bellii (assembly GCF_011386835.1). Classification (NCBI taxonomy): domain Eukaryota; kingdom Metazoa; phylum Chordata; order Testudines; family Emydidae; genus Chrysemys; species Chrysemys picta. The sequence continues at coordinate 11,387 of NW_027054458.1, forward strand.
AATGGCTGAGAATGGAAAGTCCAGCAGACAGTCCCATTTTCAGTGGCTTGAAACTCTTTTCAAAATGTTTTGATCTGAACCTTCCTAGCACTTGGTGTCTGCTAAGAGAGGGAATGAGTTCAGCTGGTTTTGAGACAGGAAAGCCTGAAAACAAAATGCCTTTGGGGTTTATACTCCTTCTATCTGAGAAGGGCTTAATCAGGACATCAACTTTCCTCAATTAAATACAGGGGATCAGGTTAGTCTAATGACAGTGGATGGGAACTGGCTGCCACGTCATCAGGACAATGTTAACAAGCAGGCCATGTTGGGCCACATCCACTTGTCTTGTCTGCCCGCAGCCAGTAGCACCACACATCTAAAGCCTGGTCTAGACTCAAGTTACAGAACTCAGCTTTTCTGGGCATAGCCTGGCACACGTTCACACTCAACTTGCCTACTGACAAAAATCCTCAACTTCTGGGGGCACACTGACTCCCTTTTCTGGAGCGGCATAAGCCCCATGTCAGTGGAGTTATATCAGCACAGTGGTAAGGTGTATGCTCACTGGCAGTACCAGTGTAAGTGGTCCTTCCACTGCAGTCCCACAGTGCAACATTCCCTTTAGCAGACACTGTCTGGCAGCACTTTTGAACCAAGGGCCCAGTGATGGGAAGCCCGCCTGGCTTTTACACAGTCAGCACATTCTCCACAGCCAC
>NW_027054459.1:0-12072 GCF_011386835.1 Chrysemys picta bellii
CCCTCACAGCCCCCAGCCCCTGCCGGCCCCTACAAACCAACACACAAGACCAACAAGGACAGATGCAAATACAGCTACCTTCTCCTCCAATGAGAACTCCCTCTCAAACTCCCCTGTTAGCCGCCCTGTTTGTTTGCTTCCGCTGCTCGCAGCTGTACCGCTGCCCGGCTGGGCGGCCGCTTTTATGGGCCCCTTGATCAGCCAAGCCCCGCCCAATACTCAGGGCTCGGCGTCCCTCACAGCCCCCAGCCCCTGCCGGCCCCTACAAACCAACACACAAGACCAACAAGGACAGATGCAAATACAGCTACCTTCTCCTCCAATGAGAACTCCCTCTCAAACTCCCCTGTTAGCCGCCCTGTTTGTTTGCTTCCGCTGCTCGCAGCTGTACCGCTGCCCGGCTGGGCGGCCGCTTTTATGGGCCCCTTGATCAGCCAAGCCCCGCCCAATACTCAGGGCTCGGCGTCCCTCACAGCCCCCAGCCCCTGCCGGCCCCTACAAACCAACACACAAGACCAACAAGGACAGATGCAAATACAGCTACCTTCTCCTCCAATGAGAACTCCCTCTCAAAGTCCCCTGTTAGCCGCCCTGTTTGTTTGCTTCCGCTGCTCGCAGCTGTACCGCTGCCCGGCTGGGCGGCCGCTTTTATGGGCCCCTTGATCAGCCAAGCCCCGCCCAATACTCAGGGCTCGGCGTCCCTCACAGCCCCCAGCCCCTGCCGGCCCCTACAAACCAACACACAAGACCAACAAGGACAGATGCAAATACAGCTACCTTCTCCTCCAATGAGAACTCCCTCTCAAACTCCCCTGTTAGCCGCCCTGTTTGTTTGCTTCCGCTGCTCGCAGCTGTACCGCTGCCCGGCTGGGCGGCCGCTTTTATGGGCCCCTTGATCAGCCAAGCCCCGCCCAATACTCAGGGCTCGGCGTCCCTCACAGCCCCCAGCCCCTGCCGGCCCCTACAAACCAACACACAAGACCAACAAGGACAGATGCAAATACAGCTACCTTCTCCTCCAATGAGAACTCCCTCTCAAACTCCCCTGTTAGCCGCCCTGTTCGTTTGCTTCCGCTGCTCGCAGCTGTACCGCTGCCCGGCTGGGCGGCCGCTTTTATGGGCCCCTTGATCAGCCAAGCCCCGCCCAATACTCAGGGCTCGGCATCCCTCACAGCCCCCAGCCCCTGCCGGCCCCTACAAACCAACACACAAGACCAACAAGGACAGATGCAAATACAGCTACCTTCATCTCCAGTGAGAACTCCCTCTCAAACTCCCCTGTTAGCCGCCCTGTTCGTTTGCTTCCGCTGCTCGCAGCTGTACCGCTGCCCCGGCTCGGCGGCCGCTTTTATGGGCCCCTTGATCAGCCAAGCCCCGCCCAATACTCAGGGCTCGGCGTCCCTCACAGCCCCCAGCCCCTGCCGGCCCCTACAAACCAACACACAAGACCAACAAGGACAGATGCAAATACAGCTACCTTCTCCTCCAGTGAGAACTCCCTCTCAAACTCCCCTGTTAGCCGCCCTGTTCGTTTGCTTCCGCTGCTCGCAGCTGTACAGCTGCCGGGCTGGGCGGCCGCCTTTATGGGCCCCTTGATCAGCCAAGCCCCGCCCAATACTCAGGGCTCGGCGTCCCTCACAGCCCCCAGCCCCTGCCGGCCCCTACAAACCAACACACAAGACCAACAAGGACAGATGCAAATACAGCTACCTTCTCCTCCAGTGAGAACTCCCTCTCAAACTCCGCTGTTAGCCGCCCTGTTCGTTTGCTTCCGCTGCTCGCAGCTGTACCGCTGCCCGGCCGCTTTTATGGGCCCCTTGATCAGCCAAGCCCCGCCCAATACTCAGGGCTCGGCGTCCCTCACAGCCCCCAGCCCCTGCCGGCCCCTACAAACCAACACACAAGACCAACAAGGACAGATGCAAATACAGCTACCTTCTCCTCCAGTGAGAACTCCCTCTCAAACTCCCCTGTTAGCCGCCCTGTTTGTTTGCTTCCGCTGCTCGCAGCTGTACCGCTGCCCGGCTGGGCGGCCGCTTTTATGGGCCCCTTGATCAGCCAAGCCCCGCCCAATACTCAGGGCTCGGCGTCCCTCACAGCCCCCAGCCCCTGCCGGCCCCTACAAACCAACACACAAGACCAACAAGGACAGATGCAAATACAGCTACCTTCTCCTCCAGTGAGAACTCCCTCTCAAACTCCCCTGTTAGCCGCCCTGTTTGTTTGCTTCCGCTGCTCGCAGCTGTACCGCTGCCCGGCTGGGCGGCCGCTTTTATGGACCCCTTGATCAGCCAAGCCCCGCCCAATACTCAGGGCTCGGCGTCCCTCACAGCCCCCAGCCCCTGCCGGCCCCTACAAACCAACACACAAGACCAACAAGGACAGATGCAAATACAGCTACCTTCTCCTCCAATGAGAACTCCCTCTCAAACTCCCCTGTTAGCCGCCCTGTTTGTTTGCTTCCGCTGCTCGCAGCTGTACCGCTGCCCGGCTGGGCGGCCGCTTTTATGGGCCCCTTGATCAGCCAAGCCCCGCCCAATACTCAGGGCTCGGCGTCCCTCACAGCCCCCAGCCCCTGCCGGCCCCTACAAACCAACACACAAGACCAACAAGGACAGATGCAAATACAGCTACCTTCTCCTCCAATGAGAACTCCCTCTCAAACTCCCCTGTTAGCCGCCCTGTTTGTTTGCTTCCGCTGCTCGCAGCTGTACCGCTGCCCGGCTGGGCGGCCGCTTTTATGGGCCCCTTGATCAGCCAAGCCCCGCCCAATACTCAGGGCTCGGCGTCCCTCACAGCCCCCAGCCCCTGCCGGCCCCTACAAACCAACACACAAGACCAACAAGGACAGATGCAAATACAGCTACCTTCTCCTCCAATGAGAACTCCCTCTCAAACTCCCCTGTTAGCCGCCCTGTTTGTTTGCTTCCGCTGCTCGCAGCTGTACCGCTGCCCGGCTGGGCGGCCGCTTTTATGGGCCCCTTGATCAGCCAAGCCCCGCCCAATACTCAGGGCTCGGCGTCCCTCACAGCCCCCAGCCCCTGCCGGCCCCTACAAACCAACACACAAGACCGACAAGGACAGATGCAAATACAGCTACCTTCTCCTCCAATGAGAACTCCCTCTCAAACTCCCCTGTTAGCCGCCCTGTTTGTTTGCTTCCGCTGCTCGCAGCTGTACCGCTGCCCGGCTGGGCGGCCGCTTTTATGGGCCCCTTGATCAGCCAAGCCCCGCCCAATACTCAGGGCTCGGCGTCCCTCACAGCCCCCAGCCCCTGCCGGCCCCTACAAACCAACACACAAGACCGACAAGGACAGATGCAAATACAGCTACCTTCTCCTCCAATGAGAACTCCCTCTCAAACTCCCCTGTTAGCCGCCCTGTTTGTTTGCTTCCGCTGCTCGCAGCTGTACCGCTGCCCGGCTGGGCGGCCGCTTTTATGGGCCCCTTGATCAGCCAAGCCCCGCCCAATACTCAGGGCTCGGCGTCCCTCACAGCCCCCAGCCCCTGCCGGCCCCTACAAACCAACACACAAGATCGACAAGGACAGATGCAAATACAGGTACCTTCTCCTCCAATGAGAACTCCCTCTCAAACTCCCCTGTTAGCCGCCCTGTTTGTCTGCTTCCGCTGCTCGCAGCTGTACCGCTGCCCGGCTGGGCGGCCGCTTTTATGGGCCCCTTGATCAGCCAAGCCCCGCCCAATACTCAGGGCTCGGTGTCCCTCACAGCCCCCAGCCCCTGCCGGCCCCTACAAACCAACACACAAGACCGACAAGGACAGATGCAAATACAGGTACCTTCTCCTCCAATGAGAACTCCCTCTCAAACTCCCCTGTTAGCCGCCCTGTTTGTCTGCTTCCGCTGCTCGCAGCTGTACCGCTGCCCGGCTGGGCGGCCGCTTTTATGGGCCCCTTGATCAGCCAAGCCCCGCCCAATACTCAGGGCTCGGCGTCCCTCACAGCCCCCAGCCCCTGCCGGCCCCTACAAACCAACACACAAGACCAACAAGGACAGATGCAAATACAGCTACCTTCTCCTCCAATGAGAACTCCCTCTCAAACTCCATTGTTAGCCGCCCTGTTTGTCTGCTTCCGCTGCTCGCAGCTGTAGCGCTGCCCGGCTGGGCGGCCGCTTTTATGGGCCCCTTGATCAGCCAAGCCCCGCCCAATACTCAGGGCTCGGCGTCCCTCACAGCCCCCAGCCCCTGCCGGCCCCTACAAACCAACACAAAAGACCAACAAGGACAGATGCAAATACAGCTACCTTCTCCTCCAATGAGAACTCCCTCTCAAACTCCCCTGTTAGCCGCCATGTTTGTTTGCTTCCGCTGCTCGCAGCTGTACCGCTGCCTGGCTGGGCGGCCTCTTTTATGGGCCCCTTGATCAGCCAAGCCCCGCCCAATACTCAGGGCTCGGCGTCCCTCACAGCCCACAGCCCCTGCCGGCCCCTACAAACCAACACACAAGACCAACAAGGACAGATGCAAATACAGCTACCTTCTCCTCCAATGAGAACTCCCTCTCAAACTCCCCTGTTAGCCGCCCTGTTTGTTTGCTTCCGCTGCTCGCAGCTGTACCGCTGCCTGGCTGGGCGGCCGCTTTTATGGGCCCCTTGATCAGCCAAGCCCCGCCCAATACTCAGGGCTCGGCGTCCCTCACAGCCCCCAGCCCCTGCCGGCCCCTACAAACCAACACACAAGACCAACAAGGACAGATGCAAATACAGCTACCTTCTCCTCCAATGAGAACTCCCTCTCAAACTCCCCTGTTAGCCGCCCTGTTTGTTTGCTTCCGCTGCTCGCAGCTGTACCGCTGCCTGGCTGGGCGGCCGCTTTTATGGGCCCCTTGATCAGCCAAGCCCCGCCCAATACTCAGGGCTCGGCGTCCCTCACAGCCCCCAGCCCCTGCCGGCCCCTACAAACCAACACACAAGACCAACAAGGACAGATGCAAATACAGCTACCTTCTCCTCCAATGAGAACTCCCTCTCAAACTCCCCTGTTAGCCGCCCTGTTTGTTTGCTTCCGCTGCTCGCAGCTGTACCGCTGCCTGGCTGGGCGGCCGCTTTTATGGGCCCCTTGATCAGCCAAGCCCCGCCCAATACTCAGGGCTCGGCGTCCCTCACAGCCCCCAGCCCCTGCCGGCCCCTACAAACCAACACACAAGACCAACAAGGACAGATGCAAATACAGCTACCTTCTCCTCCAATGAGAACTCCCTCTCAAACTCCCCTGTTAGCCGCCCTGTTTGTTTGCTTCCGCTGCTCGCAGCTGTACCGCTGCCTGCTGGGCGGCCGCTTTTATGGGCCCCTTGATCAGCCAAGCCCCGCCCAATACTCAGGGCTCGGCGTCCCTCACAGCCCCCAGCCCCTGCCGGCCCCTACAAACCAACACACAAGACCAACAAGGACAGATGCAAATACAGCTACCTTCTCCTCCAATGAGAACTCCCTCTCAAACTCCCCTGTTAGCCGCCCTGTTTGTTTGCTTCCGCTGCTCGCAGCTGTACCGCTGCCTGGCTGGGCGGCCGCTTTTATGGGCCCCTTGATCAGCCAAGCCCCGCCCAATACTCAGGGCTCGGCGTCCCTCACAGCCCCCAGCCCCTGCCGGCCCCTACAAACCAACACACAAGACCAACAAGGACAGATGCAAATACAGCTACCTTCTCCTCCAATGAGAACTCCCTCTCAAACTCCCCTGTTAGCCGCCCTGTTTGTTTGCTTCCGCTGCTCGCAGCTGTACCGCTGCCTGGCTGGGCGGCCGCTTTTATGGGCCCCTTGATCAGCCAAGCCCCGCCCAATACTCAGGGCTCGGCGTCCCTCACAGCCCCCAGCCCCTGCCGGCCCCTACAAACCAACACACAAGACCAACAAGGACAGATGCAAATCCAGCTACCTTCTCCTCCAATGAGAACTCCCTCTCAAACTCCCCTGTTAGCCGCCCTGTTTGTTTGCTTCCGCTGCTCGCAGCTGTACCGCTGCCTGGCTGGGCGGCCGCTTTTATGGGCCCCTTGATCAGCCAAGCCCCGCCCAATACTCAGGGCTCGGCGTCCCTCACAGCCCCCAGCCCCTGCCGGCCCCTACAAACCAACACACAAGACCAACAAGGACAGATGCAAATCCAGCTACCTTCTCCTCCAATGAGAACTCCCTCTCAAACTCCCCTGTTAGCCGCCCTGTTTGTTTGCTTCCGCTGCTCGCAGCTGTACCGCTGCCTGGCTGGGCGGCCGCTTTTATGGGCCCCTTGATCAGCCAAGCCCCGCCCAATACTCAGGGCTCGGCGTCCCTCACAGCCCCCAGCCCCTGCCGGCCCCTACAAACCAACACACAAGACCAACAAGGACAGATGCAAATACAGCTACCTTCTCCTCCAATGAGAACTCCCTCTCAAACTCCCCTGTTAGCCGCCCTGTTTGTTTGCTTCCGCTGCTCGCAGCTGTACCGCTGCCTGGCTGGGCGGCCGCTTTTATGGGCCCCTTGATCAGCCAAGCCCCGCCCAATACTCAGGGCTCGGCGTCCCTCACAGCCCCCAGCCCCTGCCGGCCCCTACAAACCAACACACAAGACCAACAAGGACAGATGCAAATACAGCTACCTTCTCCTCCAATGAGAACTCCCTCTCAAACTCCCCTGTTAGCCGCCCTGTTTGTTTGCTTCCGCTGCTCGCAGCTGTACCGCTGCCTGGCTGGGCGGCCGCTTTTATGGGCCCCTTGATCAGCCAAGCCCCGCCCAATACTCAGGGCTCGGCGTCCCTCACAGCCCCCAGCCCCTGCCGGCCCCTACAAACCAACACACAAGACCAACAAGGACAGATGCAAATACAGGTACCTTCTCCTCCAATGAGAACTCCCTCTCAAACTCCCCTGTTAGCCGCCCTGTTTGTTTGCTTCCGCTGCTCGCAGCTGTACCGCTGCCCGGCTGGGCGGCCGCTTTTATGGGCCCCTTGATCAGCCAAGCCCCGCCCAATACTCAGGGCTCGGCGTCCCTCACAGCCCCCAGCCCCTGCCGGCCCCTACAAACCAACACACAAGACCAACAAGGACAGATGCAAATACAGCTACCTTCTCCTCCAATGAGAACTCCCTCTCAAACTCCCCTGTTAGCCGCCCTGTTTGTTTGCTTCCGCTGCTCGCAGCTGTACCGCTGCCCGGCTGGGCGGCCGCTTTTATGGGCTCCTTGATCAGCCAAGCCCCGCCCAATACTCAGGGCTCGGCGTCCCTCACAGCCCCCAGCCCCTGCCGGCCCCTACAAACCAACACACAAGACCAACAAGGACAGATGCAAATACAGGTACCTTCTCCTCCAATGAGAACTCCCTCTCAAACTCCCCTGTTAGCCGCCCTGTTTGTTTGCTTCCGCTGCTCGCAGCTGTACCGCTGCCTGGCTGGGCGGCCGCTTTTATGGGCTCCTTGATCAGCCAAGCCCCGCCCAATACTCAGGGCTCGGCGTCCCTCACAGCCCCCAGCCCCTGCCGGCCCCTACAAACCAACACACAAGACCAACAAGGACAGATGCAAATACAGGTACCTTCTCCTCCAATGAGAACTCCCTCTCAAACTCCCCTGTTAGCCGCCCTGTTTGTTTGCTTCCGCTGCTCGCAGCTGTACCGCTGCCTGGCTGGGCGGCCGCTTTTATGGGCCCCTTGATCAGCCAAGCCCCGCCCAATACTCAGGGCTCGGCGTCCCTCACAGCCCCCAGCCCCTGCTGGCCCCTACAAACCAACACACAAGACCAACAAGGACAGATGCAAATACAGCTACCTTCTCCTCCAATGAGAACTCCCTCTCAAACTCCCCTGTTAGCCGCCCTGTTTGTTTGCTTCCGCTGCTCGCAGCTGTACCGCTGCCTGGCTGGGCGGCCGCTTTTATGGGCCCCTTGATCAGCCAAGCCCCGCCCAATACTCAGGGCTCGGCGTCCCTCACAGCCCCCAGCCCCTGCCGGCCCCTACAAACCAACACACAAGACCAACAAGGACAGATGCAAATACAGCTACCTTCTCCTCCAATGAGAACTCCCTCTCAAACTCCCCTGTTAGCCGCCCTGTTTGTTTGCTTCCGCTGCTCGCAGCTGTACCGCTGCCTGGCTGGGCGGCCGCTTTTATGGGCCCCTTGATCAGCCAAGCCCCGCCCAATACTCAGGGCTCGGCGTCCCTCACAGCCCCCAGCCCCTGCCGGCCCCTACAAACCAACACACAAGACCAACAAGGACAGATGCAAATACAGCTACCTTCTCCTCCAATGAGAACTCCCTTTCAAACTCCCCTGTTAGCCGCCCTGTTTGTTTGCTTCCGCTGCTCGCAGCTGTACCGCTGCCTGGCTGGGCGGCCGCTTTTATGGGCCCCTTGATCAGCCAAGCCCCGCCCAATACTCAGGGCTCGGCGTCCCTCACAGCCCCCAGCCCCTGCCGGCCCCTACAAACCAACACACAAGACCAACAAGGACAGATGCAAATACAGCTACCTTCTCCTCCAATGAGAACTCCCTCTCAAACTCCCCTGTTAGCCGCCCTGTTTGTTTGCTTCCGCTGCTCGCAGCTGTACCGCTGCCTGGCTGGGCGGCCGCTTTTATGGGCCCCTTGATCAGCCAAGCCCCGCCCAATACTCAGGGCTCGGCGTCCCTCACAGCCCCCAGCCCCTGCCGGCCCCTACAAACCAACACACAAGACCAACAAGGACAGATGCAAATACAGGTACCTTCTCCTCCAATGAGAACTCCCTCTCAAACTCCCCTGTTAGCCGCCCTGTTTGCTTGCTTCCGCTGCTCGCAGCTGTAGCGCTGCCCGGCTGGGCGGCCGCTTTTATGGGCCCCTTGATCAGCCAAGCCCCGCCCAATACTCAGGGCTCGGCGTCCCTCACAGCCCCCAGCCCCTGCCGGCCCCTACAAACCAACACACAAGACCAACAAGGACAGATGCAAATACAGGCACCTTCTCCTCCAATGAGAACTCCCTCTCAAACTCCCCTGTTAGCCGCCCTGTTTGCTTGCTTCCGCTGCTCGCAGCTGTAGCGCTGCCCGGCTGGGCGGCCGCTTTTATGGGCCCCTTGATCAGCCAAGCCCCGCCCAATACTCAGGGCTCGGCGTCCCTCACAGCCCCCAGCCCCTGCCGGCCCCTACAAACCAACACACAAGACCAACAAGGACAGATGCAAATACAGGCACCTTCTCCTCCAATGAGAACTCCCTCTCAAACTCCCCTGTTAGCCGCCCTGTTTGCTTGCTTCCGCTGCTCGCAGCTGTAGCGCTGCCCGGCTGGGCGGCCGCTTTTATGGGCCCCTTGATCAGCCAAGCCCCGCCCAATACTCAGGGCTCGGCGTCCCTCACAGCCCCCAGCCCCTGCCGGCCCCTACAAACCAACACACAAGACCAACAAGGACAGATGCAAATACAGCTACCTTCTCCTCCAATGAGAACTCCCTCTCAAACTCCCCTGTTAGCCGCCCTGTTTGCTTGCTTCCGCTGCTCGCAGCTGTAGCGCTGCCCGGCTGGGCGGCCGCTTTTATGGGCCCCTTGATCAGCCAAGCCCCGCCCAATACTCAGGGCTCGTCGTCCCTCACAGCCCCCAGCCCCTGCCGGCCCCTACAAACCAACACACAAGACCAACAAGGACAGATGCAAATACAGGCACCTTCTCCTCCAATGAGAACTCCCTCTCAAACTCCCCTGTTAGCCGCCCTGTTTGCTTGCTTCCGCTGCTCGCAGCTGTAGCGCTGCCCGGCTGGGCGGCCGCTTTTATGGGCCCCTTGATCAGCCAAGCCCCGCCCAATACTCAGGGCTCGGCGTCCCTCACAGCCCCCAGCCCCTGCCGGCCCCTACAAACCAACACACAAGACCAACAAGGACAGATGCAAATACAGGCACCTTCTCCTCCAATGAGAACTCCCTCTCAAACTCCCCTGTTAGCCGCCCTGTTTGTTTGCTTCCGCTGCTCGCAGCTGTAGCGCTGCCCGGCTGGGCGGCCGCTTTTATGGGCCCCTTGATCAGCCAAGCCCCGCCCAATACTCAGGGCTCGCCGTCCCTCACAGCCCCCAGCCCCTGCCGGCCCCTACAAACCAACACACAAGACCAACAAGGACAGATGCAAATACAGGTACCTTCTCCTCCAATGAGAACTCCCTCTCAAACTCCCCTGTTAGCCGCCCTGTTTGTTTGCTTCCGCTGCTCGCAGCTGTACCGCTGCCTGGCTGGGCGGCCGCTTTTATAGGCCCCTTGATCAGCCAAGCCCCGCCCAATACTCAGGGCTCGGCGTCCCTCACAGCCCCCAGCCCCTGCCGGCCCCTACAAACCAACACACAAGACCAACAAGGACAGATGCAAATACAGCTACCTTCTCCTCCAATGAGAACTCCCTCTCAAACTCCCCTGTTAGCCGCCCTGTTTGTTTGCTTCCGCTGCTCGCAGCTGTACCGCTGCCTGGCTGGGCGGCCGCTTTTATGGGCCCCTTGATCAGCCAAGCCCCGCCCAATACTCAGGGCTCGGCGTCCCTCACAGCCCCCAGCCCCTGCCGGCCCCTACAAACCAACACACAAGACCAACAAGGACAGATGCAAATACAGCTACCTTCTCCTCCAATGAGAACTCCCTCTCAAACTCCCCTGTTAGCCGCCCTGTTTGTTTGCTTCCGCTGCTCGCAGCTGTACCGCTGCCTGGCTGGGCGGCCGCTTTTATGGGCCCCTTGATCAGCCAAGCCCCGCCCAATACTCAGGGCTCGGCGTCCCTCACAGCCCCCAGCCCCTGCCGGCCCCTACAAACCAACACACAAGACCAACAAGGACAGATGCAAATACAGCTACCTTCTCCTCCAATGAGAACTCCCTCTCAAACTCCCCTGTTAGCCGCCCTGTTTGTTTGCTTCCGCTGCTCGCAGCTGTACCGCTGCCTGGCTGGGCGGCCGCTTTTATGGGCCCCTTGATCAGCCAAGCCCCGCCCAATACTCAGGGCTCGGCGTCCCTCACAGCCCCCAGCCCCTGCCGGCCCCTACAAACCAACACACAAGACCAACAAGGACAGATGCAAATACAGCTACCTTCTCCTCCAATGAGAACTCCCTCTCAAACTCCCCTGTTAGCCGCCCTGTTTGTTTGCTTCCGCTGCTCGCAGCTGTACCGCTGCCTGGCTGGGCGGCCGCTTTTATGGGCCCCTTGATCAGCCAAGCCCCGCCCAATACTCAGGGCTCGGCGTCCCTCACAGCCCCCAGCCCCTGCCGGCCCCTACAAACCAACACACAAGACCAACAAGGACAGATGCAAATACAGCTACCTTCTCCTCCAATGAGAACTCCCTCTCAAACTCCCCTGTTAGCCGCCCTGTTTGTTTGCTTCCGCTGCTCACAGCTGTACCGCTGCCTGGCTGGGCGGCCGCTTTTATGGGCCCCTTGATCAGCCAAGCCCCGCCCAATACTCAGGGCTCGGCGTCCCTCACAGCCCCCAGCCCCTGCCGGCCCCTACAAACCAACACACAAGACCAACAAGGACAGATGCAAATACAGGCACCTTCTCCTCCAATGAGAACTCCCTCTCAAACTCCCCTGTTAGCCGCCCTGTTTGCTTGCTTCCGCTGCTCGGAGCTGTACCGCTGCCTGGCGGGGCGGCCGCTTTTATGGGCCCCTTGATCAGCCAAGCCCCGCCCAATACTCAGGGCTCGGCGTCCCTCACAGCCCCCAGCCCCTGCCGGCCCCTACAAACCAACACACAAGACCAACAAGGACAGATGCAAATACAGGTACCTTCTCCTCCAATGAGAACTCCCTCTCAAACTCCCCAGTTAGCCGCCCTGTTTGTTTGCTTCCGCTGCTCGCAGCTGTACCGCTGCCTGGCTGGGCGGCCGCTTTTATGGGCCCCTTGATCAGCCAAGCCCCGCCCAATACTCAGGGCTCGGCGTCCCTCACAGCCCCCAGCCCCTGCCGGCCCCTACAAACCAACACACAAGACCAACAAGGACAGATGCAAATACAGGTACCTTCTCCTCCAATGAGAACTCCCTCTCAAACTCCCCTGTTAGCCGCCCTGTTTGCTTGCTTCCGCTGCTCGCAGCTGTAGCGCTGCCCGGCTGGGCGGCCGCTTTTATGGGCCCCTTGA
>NW_027054460.1:0-12008 GCF_011386835.1 Chrysemys picta bellii
GGGCCACAGGGGCCTGACACCAGGCACTGCATCTCTAGCAAACCAGGTTTGCTAGTCTCTAAGGGGCCACAGGCCTCTGACACCAGGCACTGCATCTCTAGCAAACCAGGTTTGCTAGTCTCTAAGGGGCCACAGGTCTCTGACACCAGGCACTGCATCTCTAGCAAACCAAGTTTGCTAGTCTCTAAGGGGCCACAGGCCTGACACCAGGCACTGCATCTCTAGCAAACCAAGTTTGCTAGTCTCTAAGGGGCCACAGGCCTCTGACACCAGGCACTGCATCTCTAGCAAACCAAGTTTGCTAGTCTCTAAGGGGCCACAGGCCTCTGACACCAGGCACTGCATCTCTAGCAAACCAGGTTTGCTAGTCTCTAAGGGGCCACAGGGGCCTGACACCAGGCACTGCATCTCTAGCAAACCAGGTTTGCTAGTCTCTAAGGGGCCACAGGCCTCTGACACCAGGCACTGCATCTCTAGCAAACCAGGTTTGCTAGTCTCTAAGGGGCCACAGGGGCCTGACACCAGGCACTGCATCTCTAGCAAACCAGGTTTGCTAGTCTCTAAGGGGCCACAGGGGCCTGACACCAGGCACTGCATCTCTAGCAAACCAGGTTTGCTAGTCACTAAGGGGCCACAGGGGCCTGACACCAGGCACTGCATCTCTAGCAAACCAGGTTTGCTAGTCTCTAAGGGGCCACAGGCCTCTGACACCAGGCACTGCATCTCAAGCAAACCAGGTTTGCTAGTCTCTAAGGGGCCACAGGTCTCTGACACCAGGCACTGCATCTCTAGCAAACCAACTTTGCTAGTCTCTAAGGGGCCACAGGTCTCTGACACAAGGCTCTGCATCTCTAGCAAACCAAGTTTGCTAGTCTCTAAGGGGCCACAGGTCTGTGACACAAGGCACTGCATCTCTAGCAAACCAAGTTTGCGAGTCTCTAAGGGGCCACAGGTCTCTGACACAAGGCACTGCATCTCTAGCAAACCAAGTTTGCTAGTCTCTAAGGGGCCACAGGTCTCTGACACAAGGCACTGCATCTCTAGCAAACCAAGTTTGCTAGTGTCTAAGGGGCCACAGGTCTCTGACACAAGGCACTACATCTCTAGCAAACCAAGTTTGCTAGTCTCTAAGGGGCCACAGGTCTCTGACACAAGGCACTGCATCTCTAGCAAACCAAGTTTGCTAGTCTCTAAGGGGCCACAGGTCTCTGACACAAGGCACTGCATCGCTAGCAAACCAGGTTTGCTAGTCTCTAAGGGGCCACAGGTCTCTGACACAAGGCACTGCATCTCTAGCAAAACAAGTTTGCTAGTCTCTAAGGGGCCACAGGTCTCTGACACAAGGCACTGCATCTCTAGCAAACCAAGTTTGCTAGTCTCTAAGGGGCCACAGGTCTCTGACACAAGGCACTGCATCTCTAGCAAACCAGGTTTGCTAGTCTCTAAGGGGCCACAGGCCTGACACCAGGCACTGCATCTCTAGCAAACCAGGTTTGCTAGTCTCTAAGGGGCCATAGGCCTGACACCAGGCACTGCATCTCTAGCAAACCAGGTTTGCTAGTCTCTAAGGGGCCACAGGCCTGACACCAGGCACTGCATCTCTAGCAAACCAGGTTTGCTAGTCTCTAAGGGGCCACAGGCCTGACACCAGGCACTGCATCTCTAGCAAACCAGGTTTGCTAGTCTCTAAGGGGCCACAGGCCTGACACCAGGCACTGCATCTCTAGCACACCAGGTTTGCTAGTCTCTAAGGGGCCACAGGCCTGACACCAGGCACTGCATCTCTAGCAAACCAGGTTTGCTAGTCTCTAAGGGGCCACAGGTCTCTGACACAAGGCACTGCATCGCTAGCAAACCAAGTTTGCTAGTCTCTAAGGGGCCACAGGTCTCTGACACAAGGCACTGCATCTCTAGCAAACCAAGTTTGCTAGTCTCTAAGGGGCCACAGGTCTCTGACACAAGGCACTGCATCTCTAGCAAACCAAGTTTGCTAGTCTCTAAGGGGCCACAGGTCTCTGACACAAGGCACTGCATCTCTAGCAAACCAGGTTTGCTAGTCTCTAAGGGGCCACAGGCCTGACACCAGGCACTGCATCGCTAGCAAACCAGGTTTGCTAGTCTCTAAGGGGCCACAGGCCTGACACCAGGCACTGCATCTCTAGCAAACCAGGTTTGCTAGTCTCTAAGGGGCCACAGGCCTGACACCAGGCACTGCATCTCTAGCAAACCAGGTTTGCTAGTCTCTAAGGGGCCACAGGCCTGACACCAGGCACTGCATCTCTAGCAAACCAGGTTTGCTAGTCTCTAAGGGGCCACAGGTCTCTGACACAAGGCACTGCATCTCTAGCAAACCAAGTTTGCTAGTCTCTAAGGGGCCACAGGTCTCTGACACAAGGCACTGCATCGCTAGCAAACCAAGTTTGCTAGTCTCTAAGGGGCCACAGGTCTCTGACACAAGGCACTGCATCTCTAGCAAACCAAGTTTGCTAGTCTCTAAGGGGCCACAGGTCTCTGACACAAGGCTCTGCATCTCTAGCAAACCAAGTTTGCTAGTCTCTAAGGGGCCACAGGTCTGTGACACAAGGCACTGCATCTCTAGCAAACCAAGTTTGCTAGTCTCTAAGGGGCCACAGGTCTCTGACACAAGGCACTGCATCTCTAGCAAACCAAGTTTGCTAGTCTCTAAGGGGCCACAGGTCTCTGACACAAGGCACTACATCTCTAGCAAACCAAGTTTGCTAGTCTCTAAGGGGCCACAGGTCTCTGACACAAGGCACTGCATCTCTAGCAAACCAAGTTTGCTAGTCTCTAAGGGGCCACAGGTCTCTGACACAAGGCACTGCATCTCTAGCAAACCAAGTTTGCTAGTCTCTAAGGGGCCACAGGTCTCTGACACAAGGCACTGCATCGCTAGCAAACCAGGTTTGCTAGTCTCTAAGGGGCCACAGGTTTCTGACACAAGGCACTGCATCTCTAGCAAACCAAGTTTGCTAGTCTCTAAGGGGCCACAGGTCTCTGACACAAGGCACTGCATCTCTAGCAAACCAAGTTTGCTAGTCTCTAAGGGGCCACAGGTCTCTGACACAAGGCACTGCATCTCTAGCAAACCAGGTTTGCTAGTCTCTAAGGGGCCACAGGCCTGACACCAGGCACTGCATCTCTAGCAAACCAGGTTTGCTAGTCTCTAAGGGGCCACAGGCCTGACACCAGGCACTGCATCTCTAGCAAACCAGGTTTGCTAGTCTCTAAGGGGCCACAGGCCTGACACCAGGCACTGCATCTCTAGCAAACCAGGTTTGCTAGTCTCTAAGGGGCCACAGGCCTGACACCAGGCACTGCATCTCTAGCAAACCAGGTTTGCTAGTCTCTAAGGGGCCACAGGCCTGACACCAGGCACTGCATCTCTAGCAAACCAGGTTTGCTAGTCTCTAAGGGGCCACAGGTCTCTGACACAAGGCACTGCATCGCTAGCAAACCAAGTTTGCTAGTCTCTAAGGGGCCACAGGTCTCTGACACAAGGCACTGCATCTCTAGCAAACCAAGTTTGCTAGTCTCTAGGGGCCACAGGTCTCTGACACAAGGCACTGCATCTCTAGCAAACCAAGTTTGCTAGTCTCTAAGGGGCCACAGGCCTGTGACACAAGGCACTGCATCGCTAGCAAACCAAGTGTGCTAGTCTCTAAGGGGCCACAGGCCTGTGACACAAGGCACTGCATCGCTAGCAAACCAAGTTTGCTAGTCTCTAAGGGGCCACAGGTCTGTGACACAAGGCACTGCATCTCTAGCAAACCAGGTTTGCTAGTCTCTAAGGGGCCACAGGTCTCTGACACAAGACACTGCATCGCTAGCAAACCAGGTTTGCTAGTCTCTAAAGGGCCACAGGCCTGTGACACAAGGCACTGCATCGCTAGCAAACCAAGTTTGCTAGTCTCTAAGGGGCCACAGGCCTGTGACACAAGGCACTGCATCGCTAGCAAACCAAGTTTGCTAGTCTCTAAGGGGCCACAGGTCTCTGACACAAGGCACTGCATCTCTAGCAAACCAAGTTTGCTAGTCTCTAAGGGGCCACAGGTCTCTGACACAAGGCACTGCATCTCTAGCAAACCAAGTTTGCTAGTCTCTAAGGGGCCACAGGTCTCTGACACAAGGCACTGCATCTCTAGCAAACCAAGTTTGCTAGTCTCTAAGGGGCCACAGGTCTCTGACACAAGGCACTGCATCTCTAGCAAACCAGGTTTGCTAGTCTCTAAGGGGCCACAGGTCTGTGACACAAGGCACTGCATCTCTAGCAAACCAAGTTTGCTAGTCTCTAAGGGGCCACAGGTCTCTGACACAAGGCACTGCATCTCTAGCAAACCAAGTTTGCTAGTCTCTAAGGGGCCACAGGCCTGACACCAGGCACTGCATCTCTAGCAAACCAGGTTTGCTAGTCTCTAAGGGGCCACAGGCCTGACACCAGGCACTGCATCTCTAGCAAACCAGGTTTGCTAGTCTCTAAGGGGCCACAGGCCTGACACCAGGCACTGCATCTCTAGCAAACCAGGATTGCTAGTCTCTAAGGGGCCACAGGTCTCTGACACCAGGCACTGCATCTCTAGCAAACCAAGTTTGCTAGTCTCTAAGGGGCCACAGGTCTCTGACACAAGGCACTGCATCTCTAGCAAACCAAGTTTGCTAGTCTCTAAGGGGCCACAGGTCTCTGACACAAGGCACTGCATCTCTAGCAAACCAAGTTTGCTAGTCTCTAAGGGGCCACAGGTCTCTGACACAAGGCACTGCATCTCTAGCAAACCAAGTTTGCTAGTCTCTAAGGGGCCACAGGTCTCTGACACAAGGCACTGCATCTCTAGCAAACCAAGTTTGCTAGTCTCTAAGGGGCCACAGGTCTCTGACACAAGGCACTGCATCTCTAGCAAACCAAGTTTGCTAGTCTCTAAGGGGCCACAGGCCTGACACCAGGCACTGCATCTCTAGCAAACCAGGTTTGCTAGTCTCTAAGGGGCCACAGGTCTGTGACACCAGGCACTGCATCTCTAGCAAACCAGGTTTGCTAGTCTCTAAGGGGCCACAGGTCTGTGACACCAGGCACTGCATCTCTAGCAAACCAGGTTTGCTAGTCTCTAAGGGGCCACAGGCCTGACACCAGGCACTGCATCTCTAGCAAACCAGGTTTGCTAGTCTCTAAGGGGCCACAGGCCTGACACCAGGCACTGCATCTCTAGCAAACCAGGTTTGCTAGTCTCTAAGGGGCCACAGGCCTGACACCAGGCACTGCATCTCTAGCAAACCAGGTTTGCTAGTCTCTAAGGGGCCACAGGTCTCTGACACAAGGCACTGCATCGCTAGCAAACCAAGTTTGCTAGTCTCTAAGGGGCCACAGGTCTGTGACACAAGGCACTGCATCTCTAGGAAACCAGGTTTGCTAGTCTCTAAGGGGCCACAGGCCTGACACCAGGCACTGCATCTCTAGCAAACCAGGTTTGCTAGTCTCTAAGGGGCCACAGGTCTCTGACACAAGGCACTGCATCTCTAGCAAACCAAGTTGCTAGTCTCTAAGGGGCCACAGGCCTGACACCAGGCACTGCATCGCTAGCAAACCAAGTTTGCTAGTCTCTAAGGGGCCACAGGCCTGACACCAGGCACTGCATCTCTAGCAAACCAGGTTTGCTAGTCTCTAAGGGGCCACAGGCCTGACACCAGGCACTGCATCTCTAGCAAACCAGGTTTGCTAGTCTCTAAGGGGCCACAGGCCTGACACCAGGCACTGCATCTCTAGCAAACCAGGTTTGCTAGTCTCTAAGGGGCCACAGGCCTGACACCAGGCACTGCATCTCTAGCAAACCAGGTTTGCTAGTCTCTAAGGGGCCACAGGCCTGACACCAGGCACTGCATCTCTAGCAAACCAAGTTTGCTAGTCTCTAAGGGGCCACAGGTCTCTGACACAAGGCACTGCATCGCTAGCAAACCAAGTTTGCTAGTCTCTAAGGGGCCACAGGCCTGACACCAGGCACTGCATCTCTAGCAAACCAGGTTTGCTAGTCTCTAAGGGGCCACAGGCCTGACACCAGGCACTGCATCTCTAGCAAACCAGGTTTGCTAGTCTCTAAGGGGCCACAGGTCTCTGACACAAGGCACTGCATCGCTAGCAAACCAAGTTTGCTAGTCTCTAAGGGGCCACAGGTCTGTGACACAAGGCACTGCATCTCGAGGAAACCAGGTTTGCTAGTCTCTAAGGGGCCACAGGCCTGACACCAGGCACTGCATCTCTAGCAAACCAGGTTTGCTAGTCTCTAAGGGGCCACAGGCCTGACACCAGGCACTGCATCTCTAGCAAACCAGGTTTGCTAGTCTCTAAGGGGCCACAGGCCTGACACCAGGCACTGCATCTCTAGCAAACCAGGTTTGCTAGTCTCTAAGGGGCCACAGGCCTGACACCAGGCACTGCATCTCTAGCAAACCAGGTTTGCTAGTCTCTAAGGGGCCACAGGCCTGACACCAGGCACTGCATCTCTAGCAAACCAGGTTTGCTAGTCTCTAAGGGGCCACAGGTCTCTGACACAAGGCACTGCATCGCTAGCAAACCAAGTTTGCTAGTCTCTAAGGGGCCACAGGTCTCTGACACAAGGCACTGCATCTCTAGCAAACCAAGTTTGCTAGTCTCTAAGGGGCCACAGGTCTCTGACACAAGGCACTGCATCTCTAGCAAACCAAGTTTGCTAGTCTCTAGGGGCCACAGGTCTCTGACACAAGGCACTGCATCTCTAGCAAACCAAGTTTGCTAGTCTCTAAGGGGCCACAGGGCTGTGACACAAGGCACTGCATCGCTAGCAAACCAAGTTTGCTAGTCTCTAAGGGGCCACAGGCCTGTGACACAAGGCACTGCATCGCTAGCAAACCAAGTTTGCTAGTCTCTAAGGGGCCACAGGTCTGTGACACAAGGCACTGCATCTCTAGCAAACCAGGTTTGCTAGTCTCTAAGGGGCCACAGGTCTCTGACACAAGACACTGCATCGCTAGCAAACCAGGTTTGCTAGTCTCTAAAGGGCCACAGGCCTGTGACACAAGGCACTGCATCGCTAGCAAACCAAGTTTGCTAGTCTCTAAGGGGCCACAGGCCTGTGACACAAGGCACTGCATCGCTAGCAAACCAAGTTTGCTAGTCTCTAAGGGGCCACAGGTCTCTGACACAAGGCACTGCATCTCTAGCAAACCAAGTTTGCTAGTCTCTAAGGGGCCACAGGTCTCTGACACAAGGCACTGCATCTCTAGCAAACCAAGTTTGCTAGTCTCTAAGGGGCCACAGGTCTCTGACACAAGGCACTGCATCTCTAGCAAACCAAGTTTGCTAGTCTCTAAGGGGCCACAGGTCTCTGACACAAGGCACTGCATCTCTAGCAAACCAGGTTTGCTAGTCTCTAAGGGGCCACAGGTCTGTGACACAAGGCACTGCATCTCTAGCAAACCAAGTTTGCTAGTCTCTAAGGGGCCACAGGTCTCTGACACAAGGCACTGCATCTCTAGCAAACCAAGTTTGCTAGTCTCTAAGGGGCCACAGGCCTGACACCAGGCACTGCATCTCTAGCAAACCAGGTTTGCTAGTCTCTAAGGGGCCACAGGCCTGACACCAGGCACTGCATCTCTAGCAAACCAAGTTTGCTAGTCTCTAAGGGGCCACAGGCCTGACACCAGGCACTGCATCTCTAGCAAACCAGGTTTGCTAGTCTCTAAGGGGCCACAGGTCTCTGACACCAGGCACTGCATCTCTAGCAAACCAAGTTTGCTAGTCTCTAAGGGGCCACAGGTCTCTGACACAAGGCACTGCATCTCTAGCAAACCAAGTTTGCTAGTCTCTAAGGGGCCACAGGTCTCTGACACAAGGCACTGCATCTCTAGCAAACCAAGTTTGCTAGTCTCTAAGGGGCCACAGGTCTCTGACACAAGGCACTGCATCTCTAGCAAACCAAGTTTGCTAGTCTCTAAGGGGCCACAGGTCTCTGACACAAGGCACTGCATCTCTAGCAAACCAAGTTTGCTAGTCTCTAAGGGGCCACAGGTCTGTGACACAAGGCACTGCATCTCTAGCAAACCAGGTTTGCTAGTCTCTAAGGGGCCACAGGCCTGACACCAGGCACTGCATCTCTAGCAAACCAGGTTTGCTAGTCTCTAAGGGGCCACAGGTCTGTGACACCAGGCACTGCATCTCTAGCAAACCAGGTTTGCTAGTCTCTAAGGGGCCACAGGCCTGACACCAGGCACTGCATCTCTAGCAAACCAGGTTTGCTAGTCTCTAAGGGGCCACAGGCCTGACACCAGGCACTGCATCTCTAGCAAACCAGGTTTGCTAGACTCTAAGGGGCCACAGGCCTGACACCAGGCACTGCATCTCTAGCAAACCAGGGTTGCTAGTCTCTAAGGGGCCACAGGCCTGACACCAGGCACTGCATCTCTAGCAAACCAGGTTTGCTAGTCTCTAAGGGGCCACAGGCCTGACACCAGGCACTGCATCTCTAGCAAACCAGGTTTGCTAGTCTCTAAGGGGCCACAGGCCTGACACCAGGCACTGCATCTCTAGCAAACCAGGTTTGCTAGTCTCTAAGGGGCCACAGGTCTCTGACACAAGGCACTGCATCGCTAGCAAACCAAGTTTGCTAGTCTCTAAGGGGCCACAGGTCTCTGACACAAGGCACTGCATCTCTAGCAAACCAAGTTTGCTAGTCTCTAACGGGCCACAGGTCTCTGACACAAGGCACTGCATCTCTAGCAAACCAAGTTTGCTAGTCTCTAAGGGGCCACAGGTCTCTGACACAAGGCACTGCATCTCTAGCAAACCAAGTTTGCTAGTCTCTAAGGGGCCACAGGCCTGTGACACAAGGCACTGCATCGCTAGCAAACCAAGTTTGCTAGTCTCTAAGGGGCCACAGGCCTGTGACACAAGGCACTGCATCGCTAGCAAACCAAGTTTGCTAGTCTCTAAGGGGCCACAGGTCTGTGACACAAGGCACTGCATCTCTAGCAAACCAGGTTTGCTAGTCTCTAAGGGGCCACAGGTCTCTGACACAAGACACTGCATCGCTAGCAAACCAGGTTTGCTAGTCTCTAAAGGGCCACAGGCCTGTGACACAAGGCACTGCATCGCTAGCAAACCAAGTTTGCTAGTCTCTAAGGGGCCACAGGCCTGTGACACAAGGCACTGCATTGCTAGCAAACCAAGTTTGCTAGTCTCTAAGGGGCCACAGGTCTCTGACACAAGGCACTGCATCTCTAGCAAACCAAGTATGCTAGTCTCTAAGGGGCCACAGGTCTCTGACACAAGGCACTGCATCTCTAGCAAACCAAGTTTGCTAGTCTCTAAGGGACCACAGGTCTCTGACACAAGGCACTGCATCTCTAGCAAACCAAGTTTGCTAGTCTCTAAGGGGCCACAGGTCTCTGACACAAGGCACTGCATCTCTAGCAAACCAGGTTTGCTAGTCTCTAAGGGGCCACAGGTCTGTGACACAAGGCACTGCATCTCTAGCAAACCAAGTTTGCTAGTCTCTAAGGGGCCACAGGTCTCTGACACAAGGCACTGCATCTCTAGCAAACCAAGTTTGCTAGTCTCTAAGGGGCCACAGGCCTGACACCAGGCACTGCATCTCTAGCAAACCAGGTTTGCTAGTCTCTAAGGGGCCACAGGCCTGACACCAGGCACTGCATCTCTAGCAAACCAGGTTTGCTAGTCTCTAAGGGGCCACAGGCCTGACACCAGGCACTGCATCTCTAGCAAACCAGGTTTGCTAGTCTCTAAGGGGCCACAGGTCTCTGACACAAGGCACTGCATCTCTAGCAAACCAAGTTTGCTAGTCTCTAAGGGGCCACAGGTCTCTGACACAAGGCACTGCATCTCTAGCAAACCAAGTTTGCTAGTCTCTAAGGGGCCACAGGTCTCTGACACAAGGCACTGCATCTCTAGCAAACCAAGTTTGCTAGTCTCTAAGGGGCCACAGGTCTCTGACACCAGGAACTGCATCTCTAGCAAACCAGGTTTGCTAGTCTCTAAGGGGCCACAGGTCTGTGACACCAGGCACTGCATCTCTAGCAAACCAGGTTTGCTAGTCTCTAAGGGGCCACAGGTCTGTGACACCAGGCACTGCATCTCTAGCAAACCAGGTTTGCTAGTCTCTAAGGGGCCACAGGCCTGACACCAGGCACTGCATCTCTAGCAAACCAGGTTTGCTAGTCTCTAAGGGGCCACAGGCCTGACACCAGGCACTGCATCTCTAGCAAACCAGGTTTGCTAGTCTCTAAGGGGCCACAGGCCTGACACCAGGCACTGCATCTCTAGCAAACCAGGTTTGCTAGTTTCTAAGGGGCCACAGGCCTGACACCAGGCACTGCATCTCTAGCAAACCAGGTTTGCTAGTCTCTAAGGGGCCACAGGTCTCTGACACAAGGCACTGCATCGCTAGCAAACCAAGTTTGCTAGTCTCTAAGGGGCCACAGGTCTGTGACACAAGGCACTGCATCTCGAGGAAACCAGGTTTGCTAGTCTCTAAGGGGCCACAGGCCTGACACCAGGCACTGCATCTCTAGCAAACCAGGTTTGCTAGTCTCTAAGGGGCCACAGGTCTCTGACACAAGGCACTGCATCTCTAGCAAACCAAGTTTGCTAGTCTCTAAGGGGCCACAGGCCTGACACCAGGCACTGCATCGCTAGCAAACCAAGTTTGCTAGTCTCTAAGGGGCCACAGGCCTGACACCAGGCACTGCATCTCTAGCAAACCAGGTTTGCTAGTCTCTAAGGGGCCACAGGCCTGACACCAGGCACTGCATCTCTAGCAAACCAGGTTTGCTAGTCTCTAAGGGGCCACAGGCCTGACACCAGGCACTGCATCTCTAGCAAACCAGGTTTGCTAGTCTCTAAGGGGCCACAGGCCTGACACCAGGCACTGCATCTCTAGCAAACCAGGTTTGCTAGTCTCTAAGGGGCCACAGGCCTGACACCAGGCACTGCATCTCTAGCAAACCAAGTTTGCTAGTCTCTAAGGGGCCACAGGTCTCTGACACAAGGCACTGCATCGCTAGCAAACCAAGTTTGCTAGTCTCTAAGGGGCCACAGGCCTGACACCAGGCACTGCATCTCTAGCAAACCAGGTTTGCTAGTCTCTAAGGGGCCACAGGCCTGACACCAGGCACTTCATCTCTAGCAAACCAGGTTTGCTAGTCTCTAAGGGGCCACAGGTCTCTGACACAAGGCACTGCATCTCTAGCAAACCAAGTTTGCTAGTCTCTAAGGGGCCACAGGTCTCTGACACAAGGCACTGCATCTCTAGCAAACCAAGTTTGCTAGTCTCTAAGGGGCCACAGGTCTCTGACACAAGGCACTGCATCTCTAGCAAACCAAGTTTGCTAGTCTCTAAGGGGCCACAGGTCTCTGACACAAGGCACTGCATCTCTAGCAAACCAAGTTTGCTAGTCTCTAAGGGGCCACAGGTCTCTGACACAAGGCACTGCATCTCTAGCAAACCAAGTTTGCTAGTCTCTAAGGGGCCACAGGTCTCTGACACAAGGCACTGCATCTCTAGCAAACCAGTTTGCTAGTCTCTAAGGGGCCACAGGTCTCTGACACAAGGCACTGCATCTCTAGCAAACCAGGTTTGCTAGTCTCTAAGGGGCCACAGGTCTCTGACACAAGGCACTGCATCTCTAGCAAACCAAGTTTGCTAGTCTCTAAGGGGCCACAGGTCTGTGACACCAGGCACTGCATCTCTAGCAAACCAGGTTTGCTAGTCTCTAAGGGGCCACAGGCCTGACACCAGGCACTGCATCTCTAGCAAACCAGGTTTGCTAGTCTCTAAGGGGCCACAGGTCCTGTGACACCAGGCACTGCATCTCTAGCAAACCAGGTTTGCTAGTCTCTAAGGGGCCACAGGCCTGACACCAGGCACTGCATCTCTAGCAAACCAGGTTTGCTAGTCTCTAAGGGGCCACAGGCCTGACACCAGGCACTGCATCTCTAGCAAACCAGG
>NW_027054461.1:0-12001 GCF_011386835.1 Chrysemys picta bellii
ATTCATTAACACTGTATTATATGCATATAATATATTACACTTACACAAACACACTCCGTCTTGTTGTTACCAATTAGTTGCTCCCCTTAACTTCACTGGCCAGGTGAGTTAGATGGGGGAGGGGGTGGAGCCGGGCTTCTGCCGATCCGGATCGATGCTCCCATGTTGACAAGACGAGACCCGGGGTCCTCTGCAAGACACCTCACTTTTATAGCAGCTTTCCTTTTATGCAAATCTATACCAGATTCAAACTCTGTGTCTGTGTCCATTGGTCCTTTGTGCTGCTTTCTTTTGAGTGTTGTCCCAATGCTGCAAAGAGGGTG
This sequence comes from Chrysemys picta bellii, assembly GCF_011386835.1. Taxonomy (NCBI): domain Eukaryota; kingdom Metazoa; phylum Chordata; order Testudines; family Emydidae; genus Chrysemys; species Chrysemys picta. The sequence goes on from NW_027054461.1 coordinate 324, forward strand.
TTTCCAAAAGAAGGTGCTTGCTTCTAACCCCCCGAGGCCGTCAGTATGTCTGCTTGTCTTTAATGAGCCCACTTGACACGTTTTTATTATTCTTGGGTCTGGCTCCCAGCCCCTCTCCAACAGTTGAGGCTGTCTGGAGGTGCTGCCTTCCATGCCTTGCTCATCCACACCTCATTCATTCAACAGGGCAATTGATTTGGGGGGGGGCGGAAGAGCTCTTGTTCTACTGCTAGCAAAAAGAATTTTTTCTTCTATCTTATTCTATCCTGAGGGGCTATAATATTATACCAAGGGCAATGCAAAGTTTCTAAATGAGGTTTTGATACAAAGTCCCATGAAAACAGAGGTCACACATGGGTAGACCCACCACAAGGTTATATGAAGAGGCACAATGTAAAGTCATATGAAAATTATCAGAGATTGATCTACATTGTCCCCCTTTTGACCTCTCAAGAACAATTCTTGAGTGGTCACCATATAAATTTTTTGTATTTGTTGCAAACAAACCAAACAATTATAACCAGGTGAATATAACTAAAACCATTACAGTTGACTAAACACCAGATATAACATAAACACAAATGCAAACAATTATAATTATAATAATTGGAAATACAACAAAACCATTACCATTACAATAATTGGGTACGTTGACAAACAAAATGAGGCCCAAGTTTGATGCTGCAATAGCCATCAAACAATAAAAGTCACTGAGGTCAGGACCTTTTTAAGCACACACAACAAATAAGATTTTGTAGGAGTACCACAGTTGTTATGCAAGGTTAAGCTGATTTGGACTTAAACTAACATTTAGTTGCTAAAATGTTGTAGAATTTTCTATTTTTAACAGTTGTTTTCAGAGGTTTCTGGGGACCTGAAAGATGGGGCCATACAATTATGGGCCAAGGTCTTACAGGTTATGGGGGCCCAAGAACTACCCTTCAGGGCTTGGGGAAATAGAACCAGAGTGCATAGAGGAAAGTGTGGAATTAACAATACAAGCAAATGTAACTAACAATACAAATGTATTAAGAACAAAAATTAACAACAAAATGACTATTAGAGAACCTAACAAAAAATAAACCTGATGCACTGGGGACCAAAGTTTTTTGGACACAAGTGGTGATTGATAAATTGGATGGACATGGGGGAAGTAGAGAGAGGAAAAGACATTTGCCCTGTCTAGTGTAGTATCCCCTCTTTTTCTGGACCCAATGCTAACACAGGACACCACTAGAGACAGACACAGAACATGCAACACAGAACACTGAACACAGACTTTGTCATGACACTATAACCATGGTATTTTATAACTCTTCAGCTGGTACCAGCTCTCCTGATGTTCTGGTTCAGATCCTGAAAGATAGAAGCTTGGAAACAAATTAGCACAGTGCTTCACCCTGGCAGAACCTGCTTAGTCTCTGCCACAGTGTGTTTGGTACTTGGGGCTGCACAAATGCTAATTAAGTGGTGCATTTCTTGTGAGTGTAAATCCTCCCTTTCTCTCAGTAAAAAGGCGTTAACACTCCATCTAGAAAAAAAATTCTGTTTTAAAATCTCCAGCCATTTTGCCATGGCCTGGAGATCTGAGGCAGAAGCAGGCACTGTTGTTAACTGTTTTAATGGCATTTTGGCCGTGGGAGGAGGAATTTACCCAAATATCCCAAATATCCCCCTTCCCAATCTCCAGAGGGGTCCCAAAGGTCTGCCCCCTTCTGGGGTCTCAAATGTTTCTTCTCCTGATGTTACTGCTGCTGTAAGATTTGAGAGTGCTGTTTTAACTCTCTGTACCCAACCTGTTTTTCAGTTTCTTTATCTATTGCTTGCCTGGGCCCGATCCTGCTTTTTTCAATAAACAGTTTCTTTCCATGGGCACAAGCCTTGTTTCACTACCAATTTAGCAAGGAGGGTGGGCTTTTCAACTAGCCCCCACCCTTCCTGGTTCCATTTCTTAAACATTTTCTTCAAAATTGTGAAATTACCACAATATTACTTACAAAACAAACAAACAAACAAACATAAACCACACTACACTGCCCAAACTCCTATATTCTTCAGAGTTTGGCTTAACAGAACAAGATCTGCATCTTATGTTTTTAACCCACTCTGGGCCAGAGGGAGAGACGCTAAGCTTCCCTCTGTATTACTCGGTTTGCTACCACCGAGGGTTCATACACCAATTATACAAATCCTTCACCGGATTAGATCCTTCCCCGGATCAGAGTGAGAAACACTAAGTTCTCCTCTTTAGCTCAGTCTTGCTACGGCTGAGGGTGTATGTACCTCTATAACACAATTTAAACCTAAACTCCTATATCCTTCAGAGTTTGGTTAATCCTTCCCCGGATTAGAGTGAGAAACACTAAATTCTCCTCTTTAGCTCAGTCATGAACACAATTTAAACCTAAACTCCTATATCCTTCAGAGTTTGGTTAATTAACTGAAAGTTTACACTCTTTTTCCTATAGTGCCAGGCTTGCTAAAGCTGGCGGTGTGCACACCAGTTTTATAATAACTGTGGATTCTATGCTGCCCGCATTCTCCACCAAAATGTTGTACTTAAAGTACTGCACAGGATCTTTTCAGGGGGAATAAGGCAGAACGCCACATTTATTAGTAATACATGTATTCATTAACACTGTATTATATGCATATAATATATTACACTTACACAAACACACTCCGTCTTGTTGTTACCAATTAGTTGCTCCCCTTAACTTCACTGGCCAGGTGAGTTAGATGGGGGAGGGGGTGGAGCCGGGCTTCTGCCGATCCGGATCGATGCTCCCATGTTGACAAGACAAGACCCGGGGTCCTCTGCAAGACACCTCACTTTTATAGCAGCTTTCCTCTTATGCAAATCTATACCAGATTCAAACTCTGTGTCTGTGTCCATTGGTCCTTTGTGCTGCTTTCTTTTGAGTGTTGTCCCAATGCTGCAAAGAGGGTGTTTCCAAAAGAAGGTGCTTGCTTCTAACCCCCGAGGCCGTCAGTATGTCTGCTTGTCTTTAATGAGCCCACTTGACACGTTTTATTATTCTTGGGTCTGGCTCCCAGCCCCTCTCCAACAGTTGAGGCTGTCTGGAGGTGCTGCCTTCCATGCCTTGCTCATCCACACCTCATTCATTCAACAGGGCAATTGATTTGGGGGTGGGGGGAGAGCTCTTGTTCTACTGCTAGCAAAAAGAATTTTTTCTTCTATCTTATTCTATCCTGAGGGGCTATAATATTATACCAAGGGCAATGCAAAATTTCTAAATGAGGTTTTGATACAAAGTCCCATGAAAACAGAGGTCACACATGGGTAGACCCACCACAAGGTTATATGAAGAGGCACAATGTAAAGTCATATGAAAATTATCAGAGATTGATCTACACCAACCCCCACTCCACGGGGGAAGCCTCCCTCACCGCCTCGTTCTCGTCCGTCTCCTCCCCGTTCTCCTGCTGCAGCTTTGGCCTCTTCTTAAAGGCCTCCTTCTCCGGGCTGCCAGGAAGAGACGGGATGAACCGCGGTGACAGGGAAGCCCTGGCACACGGTCCCCTTAGACCATACATCCCCAACACCCTCCATCTCAGAGCCCTTCAGGAACCCAGCTTCACTGCCCTCCAGAGAGACGGGCCAGGCAGTGTTACCAGATGGGGAGACTGAGGCACAAGGAGGGGAAGGGACTCACCCAAGGTCATGTGGCACGTCAGAGGCAGAGCTGAGAAAAGAACCCAGGAGTCCTGATTCTCTGCTGTATGGCTTTGGCTTCCCAGGGATGGGGCAGGACAATGTCTGGACCAGCAGGGCTGATGGGGGCTGGAGGGTGCCAGGGCTGGAAGCCAAGGGAGAAGTGGGCATCCCAATAACTATGGTCCTGCCATAATAATGAAGAGCCAGGGGTGGGAGCACCCAGAACAGACCCCCCCCCTCTGTTCCCAGCAAGGAGTTGGCCATCACCTCTTCCTCCGCTGCTTGGTCTCCTTCTTCAGCCGCTCCAGGTCCTGCTTGGCCCGCCGGAGGACTTCGGTGGTCTCTGCCTCCATGGAGACCACGGGGCTGCTGAGCGCCCCCAGGCCTAGGCCTGGAGATGAGCCCAGGGAGTAGAGGGGCCTGGAGGAGACCTGCGACAGACTCCGGCGGAGCGACTCGTTCATGGCTTCGCTCTCCAAGAGCTTTGTCCTGGGGATCGGAGGGGCTTTTGGTTACGGAGATCTGCTGCCCTGGGCAGATGTCCAAACACCCCAGGGGAAAAGACACCCCCTCCCCCCAACCTCTACGGAGGGGTGACCGGGAGAGTGTGTGTCTGGAACCTGAACTGCCCTCGCTCAGCTTGGACAAAGGGGCTCAGGGCTTTGCTCCCGTGGAGGTGTGCTGCAGAAGGACATCGCAGGGAAGGAAAGCTGGCATGGCCACCACTAACCATCTGCATGCCTCTCGTGGGAGCAAAGAGTCACAGCAGATGCCACTTCATGGATTTAGTGCCTTCACTTAGATGGCAATGCAGCCCAGGCCACGTCACAAAGGCCCCAGGGCTTCCCACTAGGTCTGAACGCTAACGGGAGAGAAGCAACCCTATGGCCGACAGCCAGTTCTCAACAGCCACGGTGATACGCTGACATGGCAGCCTAAGGGTTAATCTTCAGCAGCGGCTGCGCTAGACACGGTGGGGCACCTCTGTTTTCTAGCATTATGGACGGGGTCTGGATCCTCAGCGGGAGGGGCGTAAATCGGCATTGCTCCAGGGACCCCAGTGGGACAACGCTGATTTTACACCAGCTGAGAATCTGGCCCAGAACGAGCGAGGGGATTCCTGTCTCCAGGGTTGTCAGTTTCTCCAGCACGAAATCCACAAGGTCGCACGGGGAGTCTGTGGCAGAGCAAGGACTTGACCACAGGGCTCCCAAGTCCCAGGCCAGTGCCATGACCACTGGGCCATCCTTCCTCTCGGGCTGGGGAGATACATGACTCAGCTCAATAGCAACCTCTGGCTGCCTAAGGGCTGGTGCTCATGGGAAACCAGTCCAGCCAAGCTCAGCATGAAGCAGGATGTCGGATATGCCGCACAGGACAGGGATATAAAGCAGGAGGTGCCTTCCCAGCTCCGAAACATACCCTGAAGCCTTCTCCCTGTTCAGACATGACATACAGCCCTTTAACAGCCTACCTCGCCATAGTCCCTTGCATCCTACCCACAAACTACAGCACCACTGAAACACAGCCATCTCTGCGGTGGAGCCCAGAGCAGTGGCCAGAGCCCCTCCCCCGCTTCCCCCCTCCTCCACAGTCTCAGCACGCCGCTTGGGCGGGGCGGAGCCAGACATCTGCTCTAAGCCGAGCGGCACGGTAAGGGGGCCGGGGAGTTGGAGAAGGGGGGCAGTCAGGGGACAGGGAGCGGGGTGGGGGTTGGATGGGTCAGGGGTTCTGGGGGGGGCTGTCAGGGGGGCAGGGGTGTGGAGAGGGGTCAAGACAGGCAGGGAGCAGAGGGGGTTGGATGGGTCGGGAGTTCTGGGGGTCCTGTCAGGGGGCGGGGAGCAGTTGGATAGGGCATGGGAGTCCCGGGGGGTCTGTCTGGGGGCAGGGGTGTGAATATGGGGTGGGGATGTGGATAAGGGTTGGGGCAGTCAGGAGACAGGTAGGGTCCTATGGGGGCAGTTAGGGTGGGGAGTTCTCAGGAGGAGGCAGTCAGGGGACAAGGAGCGGGGGGGGGTTGGGGGTACTGAGGGGAGTAGTCAGGGGGTGGGAAGTGGGTTGGAGTGGATGGGGGCAGGGCGGGGCTAGAGCGGGACTTCCCCCTCCCCGCAGTGTCCTCTTTTTTGATTGTGGAAATATGGTAACCCTAAGTTAGTGGTCTGTGCAGCCTGGCTTATGGGAACCATCCTGGGCTCCCAGTGTGGTGGCCAAGCCTGGATGTGTCAGTGAAGGTGTCAGAGAGCAGACAGAGAGAGGCACAGAAGAACAGGGGTCTCATCTTTCAACTCTGCAGCTTGGACACACCCTCGTGCCTGGGCTCCCAGCCTCTCCTGCCTGGGGTCCCCTGCACCTTGGTCTTGCCTAGTTCACACCCAGCTAGGGCACCCCGGCTCTCGTCCAGCTGGCACTCATTCCGCACGCTTAGCCGCGTCCAGACCCTAGCACCTAGCTCTGGTACAACTGGCTCCTCGCACCCAGAGCCTGGGCATCCCTGGAACCGGGAGTTACCCAGGTCATGGGGGCTGGGGTGGGAGGAGACTGGGGGGTCGGAGGGAGGTCTCTGCAGGGTGGGGGAGGTTCCATGGGGGGGATTCCACGGGGAGTACCTGGTTCTTGTCCAGCTCGCAGTTCTTGTATTCGCTCTCGTCCTGCTCCTGGAAGGTGGCGATGACAAAGCCGACAAAGAGGTTCATCATGAAGAAGGCGATGAGGATGATGTAGATGATGAAGAAGATGGCGATCTCCACCCGGTAGTTGTAGATGGGGCCCATGTCCTCGGTGTGGGTGTCAATGGCCTTGTACAGCAGCCTGGGGGGTAGCGAGTAGAGAGCATGCAGTTTACCAGGCTGCATGGGGGGGCGGCTCAGTCCAGCTGAGCTAAGGCAGAGAGGTCAGGACATCCCAGACAGCTGCTTCCCCTTTGACTGCACTGGCACCTCTGTGCCCCTGATCGGGGGTGGGGGGTCTGACCCCTCTCTCCATCTTCGGGAGAAGTCCCCTCACATGGCATTCCCCAGCCAGGCAGCAGCGCCAGTGGGGTGCTGGGATCTCCCCCCGTGCAGCCTGACCCAGTGCCCGGCCCCCATGCTGCGTGCTCCCCCCGGCGGACTCACTGGGGCCAGCCCTCGAAGGTGGAGACAGTGAAGAGTGGCATCATGGCTGAGAGGACGTTGTCGAAGTGGAAGTCGTTGTGCACCCACTCGCGCGGGTACAGCTCTTGCTGCTTGGGGCCGCTGTCCATGTACAGAAGTTGCCTCTGGAACGGGAGGCAGCGGCGCATTTACAGACGAGGGGTGAGCGAGTGGGGGACTGGGCCCAGAAACTCTCCGGTCCCCTTGCCCATGACACACACGTGCCCGCCTGCTGAAGACTCCATGCTGCTCAGAGCACATTACTGTCTCACCAAATCAACCTGGGGAACTCACAGCAGCAGGAAGCCAGAGGCCAGTGCTGGTCGCGACAAGCACCATGGCCGAGTATGCGAGTTCTGACAATAACAGGAATCGGCAGTCATGCAATCAGGGTGTGCTGAGGAATGATCACATGTGGATGCCAGGGCTACAACCCGTCTACAACCTGCCCAGCAGCCTCACCAAGATCCACCCTTGGTGCCTCTCCCCAGAGTACAGGTGGCAGCCTGGATCTACAGGCTGGAGCAGCTCGGCAAATCCCACCACATGCCTGGCAAATCCTGCCGTCCGGGATGAGCTCTGCCCTTCCACAGCCAGGGAGACTCATGCCCCAGGGCAGCCCCCTATACACCCAGACACGTACTTCACCCACTAGCGTGTCTGAAAGGGGACCTGCAAAGGTGACATAACACCCTGGGATATGGGAGGCACGTGACTCCTCCATTTGGGGAGGCTGCGTGTGCCCAGACTATGGCCCCGCCTCTGCTCCAGCTCCTGCCCCACTCATCCCCGCCTGCGCCTCTTCAGCCCCTCCCCTGGGGTTCCCCTGCCTGCCCGCCGGCTTCCGGCCACTCACCCCTCGTGCATGCGTGTGTCTCTTCACCCCCTCCTTCAAGGCTCCCCTGCAAGCAGACTGGGGACAGGAAGAGGACGAGTGGGAGCGGGAACTCAAGTGGAGTGCGGGCAGGACCACAGCCAGGGTGCCCACCCTTTTGGCAGCGGTGCGCTCCAAAGGCGGCAGGCCGTCTGTTTGGGGAGGCTTAGCCCCCTCTGGCCTCTTATACCCACCACCCATGCCTGGGGGCTGCCATCTTCTGCTCCTGCTTTTGATGATGAGTGAAGAAGGCCTGAAAGAGCTTTCCCAGGTCGTTCCATAAAACACAAGACAGTCCCAGGCTTAGGGTTGCCAACTTTCTACTCACACAAAACTGAACAGCCCTGCCCTGCCTCCCAGGCCCCGCTCCCTGCTCACTCCCTCTGTCACTCGCTCTCCCCACTCTCACTCACTCCCTTATTTCCACCAGGCTGGGGCAGGGGGTTGGGGTGCGTGAGGGGGTGAGGGCTCTGGCTGGGGATGCGGGTTCTGGGGTGGGGCCAAAAATGAGGGGTTTGAGGTGTAGGAGGGGCTCCGGGCTGGGGGATGGAGCTGAAGGGTTCGGAGTATGGGAGGGGGTTCCGGGCTGAGGCAGGGGGCTGGGAGGGGGTACGGGCTCTGGGCTGGGGTGTGTGTTCTGGAGTGGGGCCAGAAATGAGGGGTTCAGGGTGCACGAGGGGGTTCCGGGCTGGGGCAGGGGGGTTTGGGGTGGAGGTGCAGACTCTGGGGTGGGGCTGGGGATGAGGGGTTTGGGGTGCAGGAGGGTGCTCCGAGCCAAAGGCGTGAGGGCGATCAGGGCTGGGGTAGGGGGTTGGGGCGTGGGAGGGGGTCAGGGGTCCAGGTTCTGGGCGGCGGTTACCTCAAGCAGCTCCCGGAAGCAGTGGCTTGTCCTCCCTCTGGCTCCTACGTGGAGGTGCGGCCAGGTGGCTCTGCGTGCTGCCCTGTCCGCAGGCACCCCCCCTGCAGCTCCCATTGGCTGTAGTTTCTGGCCAATGGGAGCTGCAGAGCTGGCACTTGGGGCGGGAACAGCGTACGGAGCCCCCTGGCTGCCCCTACACATAGGAGCCAAAGGGGGGATATGCTCCTGCTTCCAGAAGCCGCGGCTGACTTATCCCTGCTGTGCCGCTGACCGGACTTTTAATGGCCTGGTCAGTGGTGCTGACCGGAGCCACCAGGGTCCCTTTTCGACCAGGTGTTCCGGTCAAAACCCGGACACCTGGCAACCCTGCTAGTGCCTTAACCATTGGCCTGGCCTTCCTCTGGCTTACGAGTCCAACTCCTCCTTGGTCCTGGCCATTCAACACTCCCCTCGGCTCCCTGCCCCCTAGAGCAAAGTGCCCTGTGCTGCAGGCTTTGCTCCGTATAGAGACCCACGCCTGGGCTCCTCTGCTCAGCAGGGTCCCGGGAACAGGCTGTGAGCACAAGAGACAACAAACCAGGACTGGTTCCTCGCCTTCCCCACCAGTCCCCCCTCAGGCAATGACACCCCCCCGGTCCCTGCGCTCTGGCTGCGAGGTACATGCAGTGATGACAGGGGGCGCCTACCTGCATTCCTCTTCTGTCATCTTGGCCGGATCCGTACAGCTGCTAAACTTCCCCTAGGTTTAAGCAGAGAGCAGAAGAATCAGGGATTGTACTGTGAACCGCAGGGGGCCTGACTGATAGACCTGGGGAGCAAGGACAAGGGCAGCTGCTGGCAACTGCAGTACATCCTGACATGACCCCACGGCTTGGCCCCGACCCAGGGGGCAGCGTCTCCACGGCCCATTCCAGCCTGAAAGGGGCTGGTTAGTGCCAGCCGTGAGCGTCTGGGCCCTACACCAGCTGGGCCTTTCCTTAGAGGTGCTTAGAGCCCAGCCAGATGTGCCAGCCCTCAACTCTCCCTGCGCAGTCAGCAGCACTGACAACCCCTAGGAGCCCTGCAAGGCCCGAAGGCCAGACCACTGCTGCAGCAACCCGTAGCACTTCTAGCCAAAGAGTCACGTCAACCTCATCCATTCGCACAACAGCGCAAGCGCAGACCTGCCTGCAGTGCCACGGGTGGTCAGGAGGAAACACCTGTGATCCTGCAACACGGTGGGGAGCTGGAGCGGGCGGGGGAAACCGAGTCACAGGTGGGGAAGGGACTGGCCCAAGGCTACCTGGCTGGTCAGCACCAAAGCTGGCAAGAGACCCCCAAATTGGCTGACTCCCACTGGGCCATGGGGCTGCCTTGCGTGGGCACAGATTATGCATACACTGCCCTGTTCTGCCTGCAGCGTGCTGGTACCCCCAAGGGGATGGCCGGGGATGGTCCTCGGCCTCCCTCTGAATTTCTGACATGGGAGAATCCCCTCTCTTAAAAGAAACGAAGAGGAGCCACTTCCTGGAGCTTCCCTGAGCTCAGCTCCACCCCAGCTCTCCCCAGGACAGGGAGGGTTGGGGGATACCAGCGCTGGGTTCTGGCCGGGAGGGGCTCTCACCTTGAAGAGCTGCACCCCGATGCAGGCCAACATGAACTGCAGCAGGGTGGTGACAATCACAATGTTGCCGATGGTCTTGATGGCCACGAACACGCACTGGACTACGTGCTAGAGAGAGAGAGAGGACAATGCAGAGATGGGCCAGGCCTGCAGCACCACGACCTGCTGTGGGTATCGGCCGTGCCCCTGTGTAGGGGAAGGGGCCATCCCAGACACAGACGGGGGACACAGCACCACACTGGTGTGCAGGGGAAGCGGCTGTTCCAGATGCAGCCAGGGGACCTAATACAAAACCAATGGGTTGCCTCCCAGCTGCCCACAGACACCTAACAAAACACCTGGGTAAGAGTGAAATCAGGTGGCCTGAGCCCTGGGACGTGCAGTCCTGGGATCCTGCTCAGATGGCCCATGATCTGGCAGGTCCTGGATTCCTGGGGCAGATCTGAGGGGGGCCGTGTCCACCCCCTATGGAGGGCCCTTGTCCCCGCCTTGCTCTCACCTTCAGCCCCTTTGCTCTGTTAATGGCCCGCAGCGGCCGCAGGACTCTCGGCACCCTCAGGATTTTCACCACGGAGATGGCGCTGGACCTGGGGAGGGCGGGGGGAGACGGGGTGACTCAGCCAGCTTGGGGTCTGGCCAGACAAATCAGCTCCTCATACGCTGTCAGGAGCCAAACCGGCCTGCAGCGATGCATCGGGGGAGAGCCAACACCTGTGCCCCTCCAACATGGGCAGGGAAGCTGTACCTGCCAGGGACAGGAGGGGGCAGACTGGGGGGACAGGCAGGCGAGGAGGGGGCATGCTGGAGGGGGCAGGCTGGGGGACATGCTTGGAGGGCAGGCCGGGGGGTGCAGAGCAGCAGGGGCAGGAGGGGGCAGGCTGGGGGGAATGCTTGGGGGGCAGGCCGGGAGGTACAGAGCGGGAAGGGACGTGCTGGGGAGACCGGCTGGCGGTGTGCTGCAGGGGGCAGGCTGGGAGGTGCGGAGCGGGAAGGGGCGTGCTGGGGGGCTGGCTGGCGGTGTGCTGCAGGGGGCAGGCTGGGGGGTGCAGAGCAGGAGGGGGCGCGCTGGGGGGGCTGGCTGGCAGTGTGCTGCAGGGGGCAGGCTGGGGGATGCGGAGCGGGAGGGGGCGCGCTGGGGGGCAGGCTGGCGGTGTGCTGCAGGGGGCAGGCCGGGGGGTGCGGAGCGGCAGGGGCAGGAGGACAGGCCGGGAGCATGCTCTGACGGGGCCAGGCTGTCATGTGTTCTAGGAGGGGATTGCAATCCAGTTTGACAGAGCTCCCCAAGGGCAGCACTTCCAGGCGCTTCCCACCGTGGGGGAAGGGGCAGGCGGCTGCACAGTACATCAGTAGCAGAGTTGGGCCTAGCCCCCAGGATCGCTGACATCCCTATCCTGAGCCCTAGCCCCTAGGCCACATTCCCACCCACCATGAGGAACAGAACCCAGGAGTCCTGAAGGAACTTGGGGGAGGAGGAAGGCAATTCCAGATTGAAGTGAGTGCCTGCCCTCAAAATCCTTGCGTATCCAATTCAT
>NW_027054462.1:0-12000 GCF_011386835.1 Chrysemys picta bellii
ACACATTTCCTTGCTATTACTTACATGGTGTCTGTTTTCTGCAGCGCTCTTTGAGATCCATCATGTAGCCACAAAAATTACTTATTGTGATGCTGGAGAATCAGGATTCAGAAGTTCCCTGAGCTTGGGGCAGCTGAAGGGCAGGGGAAATGCAGCACTAGAAACCCTGAGCTCCCTGCGTGTGTCCCTGTGACTTTAGCCCGGGCGTCTCACCTCAGACTCTGCTCCTAGGTGACGTGCTGACAAAGCTCCCCAGGGGCTGGAGGTTTTACGGTGGGAACCTCTATTAATTTTTCACAAGAAAGGAAGTCGTGGGATGAGGCCGAGCGGTTCTGTGTCTCTCAGGACTCGCACCTGACCTCTGTCTCCTCCCAGGCAGAACAGGTGAGTACAGGAAGCTCCTAGGGGCTTGGATAATGGGTCAGTGCCTTGTTTCATACCAGAAGGAGGTGGAAGGTGGCAGCTGAGGTTGGAAACTATCGGAGAGGATGTCAAGCCTTGGAACCTGACTCTGGGGATTCACCCATCAGTTTAAAAGAAGAGATGGGCAGAGGAACAGTCCCAGGATCTGGACTTCCCACAGTCTGGGATGTTGGGGGAGGGGGATTTGAGGTTAGGCTCATTTCTGATTTTCCGTATTTCCAATCCCACCCTCCGGCAGGACTAGGCTTTGCACCCAGTTCTCTCCTCCGAGCTTTTCCTCCTCCAAGGGCAGGGCGCTGGTGTGAACTCTGAGGTGCCCGTCAGTCACTGCCGCAGCCCAGCTCTGAGGGGCTGTGGGGGGAGTGTTCTGAGACAGGTCGCTGCTGGTAGCCCCAGGCAGATACAGATGCAGACACAGACACAGAGATGCTCCAGGACCCCCTCAGGGTCTCCCAGCTAGTCACTGTCAGCGTTGGGGGCAGGACACCGTGTCTCCCACTGCCCAGTGCCCTGCTCACACCACCAGACGCCCTTTCCTCTCCCCCAAATCTGTTCAGCCCAGGCAGCTGCGGCTGCATCCTGCAGCCTCTCTTGGGTGACCTGGACATGCTGCGAACTGTGTTGTGCAGGAGTTTCTCTCCAAGGAGACCAAGGAAGAAAGTCACTGGATTGGACTCACCGACCTGGGGACAGAAGGCAGCTGGCGCTGGGTGGATGGCACAGAATACAGAGCAGACGCAAGCAGGGGGTGAGTAAAGCTTGAGAGAAGTGATCATTCATTACACGTTTGGTCACAAGCTCTTTCGGGCAGCGTCTGTACGGCCCCTGGTGTCTATGCAGCACCCGGCACAGCGGGCCCGATCCTGAGGGAGGCCCCCGGGCGCTGCCACAACAGCAGTGAATCCTCTCAGGAATTTCTGCTAATGCCCCTTTGCTCAGAGCAGGAGCCTAAACACGGAGTGTGTGTTCAGTGCCACGGAGACCCAGGGCCAGAGCCTCCCCTGGGGTAACTCGGCATTGACTTGAATGAACCACAGGGATTTACACCAGCTGAGGATCTGGCCCCAAGTCAACTCAGTACAGCCAGGTGAGTCTGGAGTGAGCGGCAGGTTCACACTCTCCTGGGGATTGCACTGCGCTCTCCCCTCTGTCAGGGTGGGGAAGGGGAGGCTGTGGGGCGGGGGCATGGCCGGAGCCAGCTGCAGTCGGTGCAGTGACCTCAGTGGGCTGTGGACGAGGCCCATAAGCAGGGCCATGAGAAGTTAATGACTGACCCCCGCTGCCCTCTCTTCCCGTTCCTGCATTCCCATCTCGGGGGTGCTTGGGACGTGCTGTGCCACGTGCTTTGATTCTGGTCACTGAGATCAGAGTTGCTGCTGTCAGCATTTGGGGCCACAGACTGAGTTGGGCTCTTTGCTGGCCTGTCAGGCACAGGGCAGTTGCTACCATCTGCCATCAGAAGCCCTTCGTTACCAGGGCCACAAGTGCTGTAGAGAACTCTGAAGGGTGGCCGGGGGGTGGATCGCTGCAATGTGTCATTGCTGGGTGTCTTGGTCCCGTACCAACAACAGAGTCTGTAGAGCAGAACTGAGCTCTGGAATTGGTTGTGGTTCTTCTCTGAGACATTAACACTCTGATCTGTAGGTTCTTGGAGGAGAATCAGCCAGACAACTGGCATCAGGGGACAGAAGGCAGAGAAGACTGTGTTGAGACCCGCTCAAGCAACTTGAATTTGTGGAATGATGCCAACTGCACTCTGTCTTTCAGGTGGATTTGTAAGCAGGCCCATGGACAGGCTGGGATATGAATAGTATATACCTCGATAGTATTCATCACCATGTATTTTTGACAGGTTTCCATGCTCCATTTAGGGCTTATGTCCTGCCCTCTGTTCTCGTTTCTGTTGGTGTCAAGGTTTGGTGCTGTTGGCCATTTTGAAAAAAAAAGTTTGATTATTTTTTGTTTGGATGGGGGAATGTTGCGTGTTTGTGTTTTGAAACATTTGGTTGATTGTTTAGAGAAAAAGTTTGAAAGAATAGAGTGAGAGATCTTAAAGATTAAAGAAAGAAAGATTTGGTAAGGGTTAGAGGGGGAAAAAGCAAAGAAAGATTGTTTGCTTAGGTTTAGTAAGAAGAGATTATTTTAAAGGTGTAGTTTGACATATTATTAAAGAATAGAAAGAGAACTTAAAGAAGAATAAAGATTTTTCTTTTTAAAGGGTTAGTTTGAAAGAAGAGAGGCAAGTTATTAAAGAAAAGAAATTTTTGGTGAGTAGGAGAAGGAGAGGTGTTTTTAAAGGACTAGTTTGGTATGTTATTAAAGAATAAAAATATTTGAGATAAATGTAAAAGGTGTATTAAATATAAGGGTAGGTTAAGAAAAGAGCATTTAAAAACATGAAATAATATTAAAAATAGGTTAAAAAAGAACACATGGCAAAATGGCATTTACTAAGGCAGAGACTATTTAGTAAGCTCCTGGTAAAACTATAAAGGTTGGTTAAGAAAGATTCATTTAAACTATTAAATACAAGGACAGGTTAAGAAAAGAGCATTTAAAAAGTCTTAAATAAAAGAGAAACATATAAAGATTGGTTAAAAGAGAGAACAGGGCAAGAAAAGCCCCTTTGCAAAGGGAAGGATAGACAGCACGTGGTTGAGTCAGAGAAAGAGAGAGAGAGAGATCTTACCCTTGCGGCTGTTCCTGGGGAAAGAGGCAACTTCCCAGGTTCACAGCCCCTCAGGATAGTTATCTCCACCTTTGGATCGGACCGATCAGAGGCTGTTCTACAGCTGGGTCATAGATTACATTTTTCTGAACCAATCCTACAGTCCCAAGGTTTTTAAAAAGGAGCCATCTCCCTCTCCCACCCCCTTTAACTGCCTTATTCTTATCTAAAAAAGCAGACCCCAAGCGTCTTTCCCATCATGTTGTCCTCTTATATAGGGACTTTAATAAAGGTTAAAACCATAGGCCCTTAGTAACAAACAATTTTTAAAAGTTTTCCATTATGTTTTAGACTAACATTGGTTATTTTTTAGTGAGGACAATTTGAAGCTGTAACAAAGCGGCTGTTAGCAAAAACACAGAGAACCTGTTTATGAAAGTAATTTATAGTGATAAAAAAGTTTTCCCCTATGTTTTAGACTAACATTGGTCATTTTTTAGTTAGGACAATTTGAAGCAGCGTGCTTCTTCCGCAAAGCTCATTAGCAAAAACAGCCTTTGTGAGCCAGTGGATTAGAGATAAGATAAGGAGGAGCTTCTATTTAAACAGGTCTGATGATTAAAGATGGCTGCACCTCGAAGGCCCTGGCCAACACTGGCAGTCAAGCCTCTCTGAAGAGACGTATCTATGGGACCTGAAGAGTGTTTGAGACGGGGAACGGGGAGACAGGGATAGTGAACAACACCTGTACCCACAAGAACGACGCGGAGGAGAAATACAAGGCCAGACCCCTGGGCCAAGATTTCTTTGAGACTCTGGACCCCAGCCAGGAGAACCCAAGCGAATCAAACAAAGGGCTGTACGGAGAGGAGGCACAGGTACGTTGTATGTAAGAATGTTCAAGGGATGGTTTGGCAGGGACCCAGTCACCGGTGCTCGGTTGGCTAGAACCTTTTGGATCACGCCTGCACAGAGACGTATTGCATTTGTTGTTGTTTGTTGTTTTTAAAAGCGTATGTGGAAGGGGTCTCTTGACACACTGTGTAAAAGGTTTTAAAGCATGTTATGAAAAAGTACAAAAATGCCTTACACGTATTTCTTCCTGTAAATTTTTGAGCAGCTGAGCGATGGTTCCTCAGAGGACTTGGCGGTTCTGGACACCGAGAGCTCCGAAGGGTCCAGCGGATTGGGCCTGATCTGTTTTGGCCCAGACCCAGAACCAGATGCTCAACAGAATGCCGAAACAGCGGCGGATGCTTATTCTATAGGCCTGTACTATCTAACGTTGAGGGGGAAATTCGGTATTAAGCCGGTGCGAGTTCATAACCGTCAAACCGTGATGCATGCAATTGTGCGAGCAGCTGTGCACGGAATCATCAAGCACTGCCTGAGAGAGAAACAAAATGAAGATTGTCCTGGGTGCAGCATAGATGCCCCCGGTCAGAGGCATCACGACTGCGTGTACTGGTCTTTAGATGTAAACTGTAAAATTAAAGACATTAGCAGTAGTTTGTGTCTGGAGAGTGTGTTAAATATCATCATCACATTGGGATACGCACTGCAGTGCCTCTGTTTAACCCGGGAACATTTAGCTCTAGGGGCAGAATTGGTGGAGAAAGTGACAGAGGCCAAGGACCCAAATAGCATTTCAGATGAAATCTTCAAACCGACAGATAAAGGGGGAAAAGTTAAGGGGTGGGATGTTCTGCAGATAGGCTATCTCTGAGCGTCATGCAGTCACAAAGTGTTTTCTTTTGTCTTTTACAATCAGTAAATGGAATAAAATACTTGTTACAACTGATTATGACTCTATCTGATTATGTTAATTATTGGTTTCTGTATGTATAAAAAAGGAAACGGTAAGAGGACACCCAGGGTACAATTTGATATTAATGCCTTGGGATTGTTAGTTTAAGTATCTGTTTTATATGTTTGTAGTAGTTATGCTTATCGCTATAACTCCTACAAGGAGGGGATTGTTGGGTTATATCCATTTTGTATGTTTGGTATAATTTCAGGATCCCATATTGATTTGCAAAATGGCCTTTGTGCCCATGTCATCTAGCTGATCACAGTTTTCCCACCTTTTATTTCTCCTCAGGAGTGGTAAACAACTTCTAGATAGACCTGGTTTTTACCGCCTTTTTCACAGGGCTTCCTAGAAGGGTTTTTCTGCTCCTTCTACAGGGTTTCCCGAGCCAGATTATATAAATCTGCCCCGAGCACTGCTCAGTTGCTGTCCATCTGAGTGACAGTGAGGGTCTGACTTGCACTCACCTACCCATCCTAGTGGTAGAGGGGGCTTGGGTTTTCCTTCCACAGCTCTGCTTCTACTTTGTCATTACCTGCAAAGAGAAGAGAAGGACAGACAGCCACATCCCACTTACCATCATCCACCTTCAGCTGCTGTCCCCCGACGGACCATCTACTCTTCTACAGACCCAGAGGAACATCAAGGGACTCCCTGGAGCTCCTCTCCAATGGCTTTCAACTAGCCAGAGGATTGAGGTCCCAAGAAACAATCAATGCTTGATCTATAGAAGGAGGTTTCTATTAAGGGGTTTATGTACCTGTTTATAGGGTTTCAGAGTAGCAGCCGTGTTAGTCTGTATCCGCAAAAAGAAGAACAGGAGTACTTGTGGCACCTTAGAGACTAACAAATTTATTAGAGCATAAGCTTTCGTGGACTACAGCCCACTTCTTCGGATGCATATAGAATGGAACAAATATTGAGGAGATATATATACACACATACAGAGAGCATAAACAGGTGGGAGTTGTCTTACCAACTCTGAGAGGCCAATTAATTAAGAGGAAAAAAAAAACTTTTGAAGTGATAATCAAGCTAGCCCAGTACAGACAGTTTGATAAGAAGTGTGAGAATACTTACAAGGGGAGATAGATTCAATGTTTGTAATGGCTCAGCCATTCCCAGTCCTTATTCAAACCGGATTTGATTGTAGGGAGGATTCTGTGGGTTAGTATGCTGTTCAGAGGTATGTTGGAAATATTCTTTGAGTCGGAGACGTCGAAAGTAGGATTCTAGGTCACCGCAGAACTGTATCATATTCATTAAGGACTGGGAATGGCTGAGCCATTACAAACATTGAATCTATCTCCCCTTGTAAGTATTCTCACACTTCTTATCAAACTGTCTGTACTGGGCTAGCTTGATTATCACTTCAAAAGTTTTTTTTTTTCTCTTAATTAATTGGCCTCTCAGAGTTGGTAAGACAACTCCCACCTGTTTATGCTCTCTGTATGTGTGTATATATATCTCCTCAATATATGTTCCATTCTATATGCATCCGAAGAAGTGGGTTGTAGTCCACGAAAGCTTATGCTCTAATAAATTTGTTAGTCTCTAAGGTGCCACAAGTACTCCTGTTCTTCTTTTTATAGGGTTTATTTGGGGGAAAATCACTGTCTTACATAATTTTACTGTTTACTCCCTCCTTTTCTTTTCCCCATTTATTGTACACCAATCCCGCAATACACTTCATTTGTCTTTCAACTTATCACGACTGACTCCTTGTTATTCAAGGTTGGGAGGGACTCTTTAAGGGAAGATCAAACCAACCAGATGACAGATGCTGGATAGGGAGGGTCGAATCTAAGGAAATAGGAAGCATAGGGATCTCTTGCCTTATCCCACATATATTTCTTTCCCTTTCTGCCCTTTCCTCTAACAAGTACAAAGAGAGTCTGAATACATGTTCTCTTGAGGTTAACACTAGGCTAGGGCAGAAATCCCCCTTTCCTCCTCTGAAAATGTTATTTCTCACATTGGCTGTGGATGGAAGCTAGCTTACAAAAACCTCCTAATGCAGTAGGGCTGGGTTCTGCCATGCTAATCCACACTGGGTTATACCTTCCTCAACAAGTGGCCTCATTCATTTCAAGGGGACCAGCTGCAAATTAAGGTACTTCTCATAGTGAGTAAAGGAAACCTCTTGCTGGACCATTGCTTACTTAACAAGTTTTCCTTAAGGGACATGTCATTGTATTATAAATAAGGGGGGAAAGTTTGAGGTAAGTGGGACTCTTTGGGACTGGTCTCTCCTTCTGATTATTGATTAACCAGGTGTGGGTTTTCCCCAGATTTTGCAGCCTTGAGACCCTGTCAGACACATCCCTGCTCCTCTAAAATGCATATATCAGCAACTTCAACACTATTCTTATTAGGAAGGACACGGAGTCAAGCTGCCCTTTCTGTGGCCCCAAACCGCTTCCCCTGCTGACTTGGTTCTTTTTAGCAATAAGCCATAGTGATTTCAGGCACTTTACTGGTTTGCCAAAATCTCCCCGTACACTGGGTGTAGATGACACAAGTTTGCAGATGACACAAGGCTAGGAGGGGAGGATTGCAACACTTAGGAGGTTAAAGCTAAAATTCAGAGGGATCTTGCTAAATTGGAGAACTGGGCTATAGACAACAACCTGAAATTCAAGAAAGACAAATGTAAGGTGCTACACATAGGGAAGAACAACCAAACACACAAATACAGAACGGGGGGAAACTGGCTTGACATCAGCACTGCCGAGAAGGATCTGGGAGTTGTGGTGGATCCCAACCTCAACATGAGTCAGCAATGCGATGCTGTTGCAGAAAAAAACAAATGCAATTTTAGGTCGCATTAACAGAGGCATAGCCTGCAAGTCACAGGAGGTGACAGTACTGCTCTACTCAAAATGGCTTCTTCCCTCTCCTGAGCTCCCTGGGAGGGGCATGTGAATCCCTAGTGATCGCTGGGCAGAGTCAGACTCTGAGTTTGCCTTGGCTCCCCCGAGCTGCCAGCAGACAGAGCCCCAGGAATCTAGGTCATCTCCTTGGGGGTTACACCCGTCCCACGGCTACCAGACACCCATCTCCTCGCTGTTCAGTGAGATGGGGAATCAGGAGCCTGTTTCCAAAGGGGTTCAGGAACTGGGATGCAGCTGTCACAGCAGATACAGCTCTTGGTCCTGCATGGATCAGCCACCAAGCCCCCAGGACTGTCTCTAGCTCCCATGTTTGTAACCTTTCCCCCTGAGCTCTGACCGGCTCGGCTCTCGGTGAGTGTGCGGAACCTGCAATGCTGCCTGTCCTGCCTGGAAACTTCCTGTACAGCCCCAGAGATGGCTACCGAGGCCATGTCTACGCTACAACGTTATGTCGGCGTTCAGCCACCCCAGTTTGTGTATCGCTGGGCATGTGCCCACTTGGCTGCTTGTACCAGTGCTGCTAATACTCACCAGGAGTGCTTGTGTAACACGCTAACCTTTGATTCCACACGTGCCCCCTCTCGTCCCATGTTACCGCTGGAGCAGTGAGCAGGTTCTGTCTCTTTGGACAGCAGAACTCCCACCTGTGGCTGGTCACACACAGGAAAAGATGCGGATTTGGACAGTCGTGGATGCCCATAGGATAGGGCCGACCGTAGGGGCGGGCGATGTGGGTGACTTCCCAGGGTGCCACGGTCGGGGAGGGGGGGGGAGTGTGGTCAAGAGGCAAGGAGCAGGACACAGGCCTGGCCCCACACTGCCCCCAGCCTGCCCATCACCGTGCTTTAGCTGGGTGATGCTGGAGGCCGCACAACACAAGTGGGACCAGGACACAGAGCAGGACTGCCATGGCTGTGGCGGAGCTGGGGGCAGCCCAGGAGAGGAGAGGGCACAGGCTTCCCCAGGCCCAGCCCCTCTGCTGCATGACCTCCGGCAGCCAACCACACGTGCGGCGCCTTTACGCTCTCGCCAGAGCCCCACCCACAAGAGGGGGCCATAAAAGGTTGGGCACAGGGGGCTGGAACAATGTGAATAGTGGGGTGCTGAGAGCCACTGAACCGAACTGTAACCCCTGCGTGGGATGGAAACCGCTTCCAGCCAGGGGGTATGGCAGCCCCCCTAGATCCAGCACCTATGGCCAGGCGCTGCCGACAGAGCGCTGTCTTCCTCTTTCTTCATGGCTCCTTTCCCCATATACCCATGTCTCCCCTCCCCTCCTCCCCCTCCTTCCCCAAACAACCGCCTCTCACCTCCATGCCCTCCCCCTCCTTCCCCATCCAACCATTTCACCTCTCCCCCTCCTTCCCCCATCCAACCTGTTACCAGATTTGCCCATTACTTTGGGGTACGTTCATTTATTTTGGTTACTCTTTGGGGAGGGGGCGGTTCTGTAATTCTATCAATGTACTGCTTGTGTCATGTGTGTTTTCATATGGAGCTCTACTTCTCCCTTCTGCAGGTCCCCTCTCAATGGAGCTATCCTGCAGGACTTAGGTTCCCTAGGGCTGGGGCCCTCGAGCCCCAGAACCGGATGCATGTGCGTGCACACACACACGCACACACACACACAAACACACACACACATTAACAGAGCAAGTCTGAGCGGACCAGGTCAATCAGCACTTTCAAGCTGACCCCTTATCTGTCCCTGGACTCAATGGGCTGGAGGAAGCAGCACTTTCAAGCTGCCCCCCCTTTATGTGCCCCTGGGCTCCATGGACTGGGTCAAACAGCACTTCCAAGCTGTTACCCTTACGCATCCCAGATTCAGCACGTCCCTCTCTCCACTCCCACAGCACAATTGTACTGGCAGTAACCTACTTGGTGAGCAAACCCCACAGTATTTTGGGCCCTGCAGGGATATTTTAAATTAAATTAAAATGCAGAGCCCCCCGGACCGGTGGCCAGGACACGAGCAGTGTGAGTGCCACTGAAAATCAGCTCGCGTGCCGCCTTTGGCACACGTGCCATAGGTTGCCTACCCCTGGGCTAGACAATAGGAGCTGATCACCCTTGGCTCTGGGTGGTGTTTTCTTCCAGGGAGCTCACAATGCAACTAGGCTGCTTCAGTATTTTGAATATCAATCAAGGATTCATTACTAGAATTGGTCTGATAATTGCTGAGCTGGGTGTGGGCAGGCGTAGGTTCATTAGCATCTGGAGCAGAGATCCCCCATGATGCAGTGCTTCCCTGCTTTTCTAGTCTCAGAGTTCAGTGTGGTTCTCTGCTCTCCATTCTGTATGCTACTGGAGAAGACTTAGTCTTGTCACCCTTGTCAGGAGGGGTCTAGGTGTGTCTCCCAACGCCCTTCACTTCTCTCTGCAAGTCTTTTCTCTGACGGGTTTTGGTTTAAGCAGAGGCTGGTGGTGCGGGCAGTATATTTCATCAGTCAGACAGCCTGGATACTGCACCCTGGTTCCCCAAGAACACAGAGCTGACAGTTATCAAACCGCCTCTCCCCCCACCCCGCCCCTTCCTTCCCCCATCCAACCATCCCTCCCCTCCCCTCCCGTATCCTCCCCTCCTTCCCCATCCAACCATCCCTCCCTTCCCCTCCCCTGCCCTCCCCTTTCTTCCCCATCCAACCACCTCCCCCCTCCCCTACCCTCCCCCTCCTACCCCACCCAACCACCTCTCCCCTCAACCCCTCCCACTCCCCCATCTAACCACCTCTCCCCTCCCTCCCCCTCCCCATCCACCCCCATCCAACCACCTCTCCCCTGCACCCCACCCCCATCCTTCCTCCCTCACCTCCCTGCCCCTCCCCCAGAGATGCTGTCAGAGGGAGGCTCTAACCCAGCAGGCTGCTGAAAGGACCCACAGGCCAGTGATCAGGGGCTCAGCTCAGCGCAAAGGCAGGAGAATGGAGGATGAGAATATCTATGACGACATGGAGATGACGGAAGCTGCTCCCCAGCCCAAAGGTAAGCACAAGAGGCTGCACTGGACCCTGGACTCCCACAAGCCTTTCCTTGGCTTTGCGGTCTCTGCAGAGTGTTCTGGGCAGCGATCGCTTGCTCCACTGACCACGTCCCCAGAGCTCAGCCGTGTGCTGGCTAGACAGCCCCACGGGCAGTGGGTGAGGGTGCTCGGTCAGTGCTTCCCAGTGCATTCTCTCCCCTGCCAGTCCCCAGTGGGAGAAGGGCACAGGTGGGAGAGATGGGAATCCCTGTCCAGCATCCCAGCCTCCTGCTGGCCAGCGCAGTGCCATGGGCTGGCCATAAAAGCCATCCAGGCTCCCCCTCCCCAGCTCACTGCCACCATCAGCCTCTCCCAGGAGGAGATCACCAGGGTCAAATCCTCACAGCCCCTATCTCTGGGGACCAGCTCCCTCTCATCCCCCTGTTTCACAGTGACACCTCCTTTCCTTACCCTCTGCCCCTTCCCTGCTCGAGCACATGCTTCTAACCGTGAGCAGGGGGAGGGAGATGCTAGCTGTGTTAGTAGAGAAGGGTTTTCCCCAGGGCTCGGGGATGAGGGAAGGGAACCTGTTCCTCCAAGGACAAGGAGCAAATGGAGCTTGAAGTTCTGGGATAAGGATCAGGCTGTTTTCCTAAAGCTCCCAGCACAAGGGGCCCCTCTCAGTGCTTTGCTGGGTGACTGGGCAACAAAATGGCAGATGAAATTCAGTGTTGATAAAGGCAAAGTAACGCACATTGGAAAACATAATCCCAACTATACCTATAACATGATGGGATCTTAATTAGCTGTTTCCACTCAAGAGAGGGATCTTGGAGTCATTGTGGAGAGTTCTCTGAAAACATCCACTCAATGTGCAGTGGCATCATAAAATCCAACAGAATGTTGGGAATCTTTAAGAAAGGGACCAATAATAAGACAGAAAATATCATATTGCCTCTATATAAATCCATGGTACACCCACACCTTGAATACTGTGGGCAGATGTGGTCACCCCATCTCAAAAAAGATCTATTGGAATTGGAAAAGGTTCAGAAAAGGGCAACACAAATGATTAGGGGTATGGAATGGCTGCCATATGAGGAGAGATTAATAAGACTGGGACTTTTCAGCTTGGAAAAGAAACAACTAAGGTGTGATATGACTGAAATCTATAAAGTCATGACTAGTGTGGAGAAGGTAAATAAGGTGGTGTTATTTACTCCTTCTAATAACACAAGAACTA
>NW_027054463.1:0-12000 GCF_011386835.1 Chrysemys picta bellii
GAGCCCTTTTTCTCCCCAAAATTGATTTTTCAAGTAACTAGAGATGAACGATATCCTTTTTATAACAGGAAATTACTGTGCAGCTCGAAAGCTTGGTGAAAAGTCTATTCACTGGCTGGAATAGCCATTTCAGCGAAACTTTAACTTTTCTTATCCAAAACAACTAGAAACTCTTTTGGTACAGAAAATCAGCCTTTTAGAGAAAACCGAGATTTTTGTCTGCAACAGTTGATTTTTGTTGCTAGCAGAGCCCATAGAACATTACAAAGGCGTTTTTCAGTAAAAGTACTATGTTTTGCTCCGCTGAGTGTGACATTTTCTTCTACAAATTGACTTTCCAGTTAACCCTGGTTTCAGAGAGTCCTTCTTGGGTGCCCAAAGATAACAAAAATTTCTTTTTGATCATGCTTGCGAAACCTCTTGTTTTTTCACCCACAGTTTTTCGATCCAAATTCCTTCCTGGACCTACAAGGGCTTAAGAATTACGATTTTATTGTTTGTCCCAAAGCAAACTTATCCGGAATAGCCCCCTCCTCTGGTCCGTTTGTGTGAGCTAGTCTTTTGGGACCCAATCTGGTAGGTGAAATCCTTCCTGGGTCGGGACCCACAAGCAAAGTCGGTAGAGGGATGCCACATTTCCCCCGGTTAGTGCGTTCTTCTGCGCTTTAAGCATCAAATACTGGGAATGGAGCTACAGTGCACAGGCATCTCGGGAGACTTTACTGCAAAAATGTAGGTGCCAAGAGAGTTTTAGAACCAACGCGGATAGGCAGCAGCTGAACAGGAATATTATATACTCTGGTATTTAAGTGCCTAAAGTGGCAGGGAATCTAGCTCAAGGAGCGACAACCAGGCGTCAGACAGCAGCTCGACCTTAATAATAGAAGAGGACAATACAGAAAAGCTGTTTTGAAAGCTCAGTGCTAGGTTCATGACAGACATTAAGTAAGATGAAAGTGATGCAAACACTAACCCTAACACCAATTGGCCAAGCCGTAGGAACTCTAACCCTAGGACGGGGAGCCCCAACTTTAGGAATCCAGGCACTAATTCCAAGTGGCCTACACATCGGAACCCTAACCTTATCTCCAAGTGGTCTACGCAAAGGGAGCCTAACTATGACTGCAAGGGTCCAACCCATAGGAACCCTAATGCGAAGATGGGGAGCTGTCGCCGTAGGAACCCAAACCCTAAGTCAGGGAGCCCGACCCATAGAAACAGTAAAGCCCGAACCATAGCAACCCTATGGCATAGGAACACTAGCCCTATGGTGGGAAGCCCTAGATAGAAAACTCTAACACTAGGGCGGGGAGGCCGACGCATAGAAAACCAGTCCTAACTCCAAGAGGCCAACGGATAGGAGCCCTCACCTTATATACAAGTGGCCTTCCAATAGGAACCCTATCTCTACGGCGCGGATCCCTACACGTAAATCCCACTAATGCTAGGGCCGGGAGCCCTACCCAGAGCAACCTTAACTCTATTTCCAAGTGGCCTACCGAGAGGAGCCCTAACCTTATTTCCATGTAGCTTACCCTTAGAATTCCCAACCGTACCACAGGGAGCCCTCCCATAGCAACTAGGGCTGGGAACTCAGTTTTTCAGTCCGTAAAGAATTAATTATTTTGATCAAAAGGGTCGTTTTCACTGACATCTGTTTTCCTTCGAATGAAACCTCTCCCTCCCCAGCTTTCTAGCGAATAACAATAATTTCGTTTAAGAAACGGTTTTTGATGAGACTTCGTTTTCTTTTCAGGGAAAAAAGATTTCTTTCCTGCAAAAGTTGATCCTTTTGTTATCCGAAATCGATTTTCCAGGTAACTATCGTTTAACACGTTCCTTTTTCTTTTGCAAGAGAAGTGAGGTTTTTCTCTTACAAGATATTCTCGTGCGAATAGAAAGAGTGGGGAAAAGCATATTCACTGGCAGGAATACAGATTTCCTCGGAAACATTAGCTTTCCTTATCAAGAGCGCCAGGAACCTTTTTTGCTACAGAATATCAGCTTTTCAGAGAAAACAGCACTTGTTCCTGAAAAAAGTTGTTGTTTTTCCCTGGTAGAAGCCAGTCAACAATATTATTTTTTTCAATGGAAAAGCATTTCTAAGTAATAGCATTATGTTTTGCTTAAAGGAATGTTCCATAAATGAGAGCCCTTTTTCTCCCCAAAATTGATTTTTCAAGTAACTAGAGATGAACGATATCCTTTTTATAACAGGAAATTACTGTGCAGCGCGAAAGCTTGGTGAAAAGTCTATTCACTGGCTGGAATAGCCATTGCAGCGAAACTTTAACTTTTCTTATCCAAAACGTCTAGAAACTCTTTTGGTACAGAAAATCAGCCTTTTAGAGAAAACCGAGATTTTTGTCTGCAACAGTTGATTTTTGTTGCTAGCAGAGCCCATAGAACATTACAAAGGCGTTTTTCAGTAAAAGTACTATGTTTTGCTCCGCTGAGTGTGACATTTTCTTCTACAAATTGACTTTCCAGTTAACCCTGGTTTCAGAGAGTCCTTCTTGGGTGCCCAAAGATAACAAAAATTTCTTTTTGATCATGCTTGCGAAACCTCTTGTTTTTTCACCCACAGTTTTTCGATCCAAATTCCTTCTTGGACCTACAAGGCTTAAGAATTACTATTTTATTGTTTGTCCCAAAGCAAACTTATCCGGAATAGCCCCCTCCTCTGGTCCGTTTGTGTGAGCTAGTCTTTTGGGACCCAATCTGGTAGGTGAAATCCTTCCTGGGTCGGGACCCACAAGCAAAGTCGGTAGAGGGATGCCACATTTCCCCCGGTTAGTGCGTTCTTCTGCGCTTTAAGCATCAAATACTGGGGATGGGGCTACAGTGCACAGGCATCTCGGGAGACTACTGCAAAAATGTAGGTGCCAAGAGAGTTTTAGAACCAACGCGGATAGGCAGCAGCTGAACAGGAATATTACATACTCTGGTATTTAAGTGCCTAAAGTGGCAGGGAATCTAGCTCAAGGAGCGAAAACCAGGCGTCAGATAGCAGCTCGACCTTAATAATAGAAGAGGACAATACAGAAAAGCTGTTTTGAAAGCTCAGTGCTAGGTTCATGACAGACATTAAGTAAGATGAAAGTGATGCAAACACTAACCCTAACACCAATTGGCCAAGCCGTAGGAACTCTAACCCTAGGACGGGGAGCCCCAACTTTAGGAATCCTGGCACTAATTCCAAGTGGCCTACACATCGGAACCCTAACCTTATCTCCAAGTGGTCTACGCAAAGGGAGCCTAACTATGACTGCAAGGGTTCAACCCATAGGAACCCTAATGCGAAGATGGGGAGCTGTCGCCGTAGGAACCCAAACCCTAAGTCAGGGAGCCCGACCCATAGAAACAGTAAAGTCCCAACCATAGCAACCCTATGGCATAGGAACACTAGCCCTATGGTGGGAAGCCCTAGATAGAAAACTCTAACACTAGGGCGGGGAGGCCGACGCATAGAAAACCAGTCCTAACTCCAAGAGGCCAACGGATAGGAGCCCTCACCTTATATACAAGTGGCCTTCCAATAGGAACCCTATCTCTACGGCGCGGATCCCTACACGTAAATCCCACTAATGCTAGGGCCGGGAGCCCTACCCAGAGCAACCTTAACTCTATTTCCAAGTGGCCTACCGAGAGGAGCCCTAACCTTATTTCCATGTAGCTTACCCTTAGGATTCCCAACCGTACCACAGGGAGCCCTCCCATAGCAACTAGGGCTGGGAACTCAGTTTTTCAGTCCGTAAAGAATTAATTATTTTGATCAAAAGGGTCGTTTTCACTGACATCTGTTTTCCTTCGAATAAAACCTCTCCCTCCCCAGCTTTCTAGCGAATAACAATAATTTCGTTTAAGAAACGGTTTTTGATGAGACTTCGTTTTCTTTTCAGGGAAAAAAGATTTCTTTCCTGCAAAAGTTGATCCTTTTGCTATCCGAAATCGATTTTCCAGGTAACTATCGTTTAACACGTTCCTTTTTCTTTTGCAAGAGAAGTGAGGTTTTCTCTTACAAGATATTCTCGTGCGAATAGAAAGAGTGGGGAAAAGCATATTCACTGGCAGGAATACAGATTTCCTCGGAAACATTAGCTTTCCTTATCAAGAGCGCCAGGAACCTTTTTTGCTACAGAATATCAGCTTTTCAGAGAAAACAGCACTTGTTCCTGAAAAAAGTTGTTGTTTTTCCCTGGTAGAAGCCAGTCAACAATATTATTTTTTTCAATGGAAAAGCATTTCTAAGTAATAGCATTATGTTTTGCTTAAAGGAATGTTCCAAAAATGAGAGCCCTTTTTCTCCCCAAAATTGATTTTTCAAGTAACTAGAGATGAACGATATCCTTTTTATAACAGGAAATTACTGTGCAGCTCGAAAGCTTGGTGAAAAGTCTATTCACTGGCTGGAATAGCCATTTCAGCGAAACTTTAACTTTTCTTATCCAAAACGTCTAGAAACTCTTTTGGTACAGAAAATCAGCCTTTTAGAGAAAACCGAGATTTTTGTCTGCAACAGTTGATTTTTGTTGCTAGCAGAGCCCATAGAACATTACAAAGGCGTTTTTCAGTAAAAGTACTATGTTTTGCTCCGCTGAGTGTGACATTTTCTTCTACAAATTGACTTTCCAGTTAACCCTGGTTTCAGAGAGTCCTTCTTGGGTGCCCAAAGATAACAAAAATTTCTTTTTGATCATGCTTGCGAAACCTCTTGTTTTTTCACCCACAGTTTTTCGATCCAAATTCCTTCCTGGACCTACAAGGGCTTAAGAATTACGATTTTATTGTTTGTCCCAAAGCAAACTTATCCGGAATAGCCCCCTCCTCTGGTCCGTTTGTGTGAGCTAGTCTTTTGGGACCCAATCTGGTAGGTGAAATCCTTCCTGGGTCGGGACCCACAAGCAAAGTCGGTAGAGGGATGCCACATTTCCCCCGGTTAGTGCGTTCTTCTGCGCTTTAAGCATCAAATACTGGGGATGGGGCTACAGTGCACAGGCATCTCGGGAGACTTTACTGCAAAAATGTAGGTGCCAAGAGAGTTTTAGAACCAACGCGGATAGGCAGCAGCTGAACAGGAATATTACATACTCTGGTATTTAAGTGCCTAAAGTGGCAGGGAATCTAGCTCAAGGAGCGAAAAACAGGCGTCAGATAGCAGCTCGACCTTAATAATAGAAGAGGACAATACAGAAAAGCTGTTTTGAAAGCTCAGTGCTAGGTTCATGACAGACATTAAGTAAGATGAAAGTGATGCAAACACTAACCCTAACACCAATTGGCCAAGCCGTAGGAACTCTAACCCTAGGACGGGGAGCCCCAACTTTAGGAATCCTGGCACTAATTCCAAGTGGCCTACACATCGGAACCCTAACCTTATCTCCAAGTGGTCTACGCAAAGGGAGCCTAACTATGACTGCAAGGGTCCAACCCATAGGAACCCTAATGCGAAGATGGGGAGCTGTCGCCGTAGGAACCCAAACCCTAAGTCAGGGAGCCCGACCCATAGAAACAGTAAAGCCCGAACCATAGCAACCCTATGGCATAGGAACACTAGCCCTATGGTGGGAAGCCCTAGATAGAAAACTCTAACACTAGGGCGGGGAGGCCGACGCATAGAAAACCAGTCCTAACTCCAAGAGGCCAACGGATAGGAGCCCTCACCTTATATACAAGTGGCCTTCCAATAGGAACCCTATCTCTACGGCGCGGATCCCTACACGTAAATCCCACTAATGCTAGGGCCGGGAGCCCTACCCAGAGCAACCTTAACTCTATTTCCAAGTGGCCTACCGAGAGGAGCCCTAACCTTATTTCCATGTAGCTTACCCTTAGGATTCCCAACCGTACCACAGGGAGCCCTCCCATAGCAACTAGGGCTGGGAACTCAGTTTTTCAGTCCGTAAAGAATTAATTATTTTGATCAAAAGGGTCGTTTTCACTGACATCTGTTTTCCTTCGAATAAAACCTCTCCCTCCCCAGCTTTCTAGCGAATAACAATAATTTCGTTTAAGAAACGGTTTTTGATGAGACTTCGTTTTCTTTTCAGGGAAAAAAGATTTCTTTCCTGCAAAAGTTGATCCTTTTGCTATCCGAAATCGATTTTCCAGGTAACTATCGTTTAACACGTTCCTTTTTCTTTTGCAAGAGAAGTGAGGTTTTCTCTTACAAGATATTCTCGTGCGAATAGAAAGAGTGGGGAAAAGCATATTCCCTGGCAGGAATACAGATTTCCTCGAAAACATTAGCTTTCCTTATCAAGAGCGCCAGGAACCTTTTTTGCTACAGAATATCAGCTTTTCAGAGAAAACAGCACTTGTTCCTGAAAAAGTTGTTGTTTTTCCCTGGTAGAAGCCAGTCAACAGTATTATTTTTTTCAATGGAAAAGCATTTCTAAGTAATAGCATTATGTTTTGCTTAAAGGAATGTTCCAAAAATGAGAGCCCTTTTTCTCCCCAAAATTGATTTTTCAAGTAACTAGAGATGAACGATATCCTTTTTATAACAGGAAATTACTGTGCAGCTCGAAAGCTTGGTGAAAAGTCTATTCACTGGCTGGAATAGCCATTGCAGCGAAACTTTAACTTTTCTTATCCAAAACGTCTAGAAACTCTTTTGGTACAGAAAATCAGCCTTTTAGAGAAAACCGAGATTTTTGTCTGCAACAGTTGATTTTTGTTGCTAGCAGAGCCCATAGAACATTACAAAGGCGTTTTTCAGTAAAAGTACTATGTTTTGCTCCGCTGAGTGTGACATTTTCTTCTACAAATTGACTTTCCAGTTAACCCTGGTTTCAGAGAGTCCTTCTTGGGTGCCCAAAGATAACAAAAATTTCTTTTTGATCATGCTTGCGAAACCTCTTGTTTTTTCACCCACAGTTTTTCGATCCAAATTCCTTCTTGGACCTACAAGGCTTAAGAATTACTATTTTATTGTTTGTCCCAAAGCAAACTTATCCGGAATAGCCCCCTCCTCTGGTCCGTTTGTGTGAGCTAGTCTTTTGGGACCCAATCTGGTAGGTGAAATCCTTCCTGGGTCGGGACCCACAAGCAAAGTCGGTAGAGGGATGCCACATTTCCCCCGGTTAGTGCGTTCTTCTGCGCTTTAAGCATCAAATACTGGGGATGGGGCTACAGTGCACAGGCATCTCGGGAGACTACTGCAAAAATGTAGGTGCCAAGAGAGTTTTAGAACCAACGCGGATAGGCAGCAGCTGAACAGGAATATTACATACTCTGGTATTTAAGTGCCTAAAGTGGCAGGGAATCTAGCTCAAGGAGCGAAAACCAGGCGTCAGATAGCAGCTCGACCTTAATAATAGAAGAGGACAATACAGAAAAGCTGTTTTGAAAGCTCAGTGCTAGGTTCATGACAGACATTAAGTAAGATGAAAGTGATGCAAACACTAACCCTAACACCAATTGGCCAAGCCGTAGGAACTCTAACCCTAGGACGGGGAGCCCCAACTTTAGGAATCCTGGCACTAATTCCAAGTGGCCTACACATCGGAACCCTAACCTTATCTCCAAGTGGTCTACGCAAAGGGAGCCTAACTATGACTGCAAGGGTTCAACCCATAGGAACCCTAATGCGAAGATGGGGAGCTGTCGCCGTAGGAACCCAAACCCTAAGTCAGGGAGCCCGACCCATAGAAACAGTAAAGTCCCAACCATAGCAACCCTATGGCATAGGAACACTAGCCCTATGGTGGGAAGCCCTAGATAGAAAACTCTAACACTAGGGCGGGGAGGCCGACGCATAGAAAACCAGTCCTAACTCCAAGAGGCCAACGGATAGGAGCCCTCACCTTATATACAAGTGGCCTTCCAATAGGAACCCTATCTCTACGGCGCGGATCCCTACACGTAAATCCCACTAATGCTAGGGCCGGGAGCCCTACCCAGAGCAACCTTAACTCTATTTCCAAGTGGCCTACCGAGAGGAGCCCTAACCTTATTTCCATGTAGCTTACCCTTAGGATTCCCAACCGTACCACAGGGAGCCCTCCCATAGCAACTAGGGCTGGGAACTCAGTTTTTCAGTCCGTAAAGAATTAATTATTTTGATCAAAAGGGTCGTTTTCACTGACATCTGTTTTCCTTCGAATAAAACCTCTCCCTCCCCAGCTTTCTAGCGAATAACAATAATTTCGTTTAAGAAACGGTTTTTGATGAGACTTCGTTTTCTTTTCAGGGAAAAAAGATTTCTTTCCTGCAAAAGTTGATCCTTTTGCTATCCGAAATCGATTTTCCAGGTAACTATCGTTTAACACGTTCCTTTTTCTTTTGCAAGAGAAGTGAGGTTTTCTCTTACAAGATATTCTCGTGCGAATAGAAAGAGTGGGGAAAAGCATATTCACTGGCAGGAATACAGATTTCCTCGGAAACATTAGCTTTCCTTATCAAGAGCGCCAGGAACCTTTTTTGCTACAGAATATCAGCTTTTCAGAGAAAACAGCACTTGTTCCTGAAAAAAGTTGTTGTTTTTCCCTGGTAGAAGCCAGTCAACAATATTATTTTTTTCAATGGAAAAGCATTTCTAAGTAATAGCATTATGTTTTGCTTAAAGGAATGTTCCAAAAATGAGAGCCCTTTTTCTCCCCAAAATTGATTTTTCAAGTAACTAGAGATGAACGATATCCTTTTTATAACAGGAAATTACTGTGCAGCTCGAAAGCTTGGTGAAAAGTCTATTCACTGGCTGGAATAGCCATTTCAGCGAAACTTTAACTTTTCTTATCCAAAACGTCTAGAAACTCTTTTGGTACAGAAAATCAGCCTTTTAGAGAAAACCGAGATTTTTGTCTGCAACAGTTGATTTTTGTTGCTAGCAGAGCCCATAGAACATTACAAAGGCGTTTTTCAGTAAAAGTACTATGTTTTGCTCCGCTGAGTGTGACATTTTCTTCTACAAATTGACTTTCCAGTTAACCCTGGTTTCAGAGAGTCCTTCTTGGGTGCCCAAAGATAACAAAAATTTCTTTTTGATCATGCTTGCGAAACCTCTTGTTTTTTCACCCACAGTTTTTCGATCCAAATTCCTTCCTGGACCTACAAGGGCTTAAGAATTACGATTTTATTGTTTGTCCCAAAGCAAACTTATCCGGAATAGCCCCCTCCTCTGGTCCGTTTGTGTGAGCTAGTCTTTTGGGACCCAATCTGGTAGGTGAAATCCTTCCTGGGTCGGGACCCACAAGCAAAGTCGGTAGAGGGATGCCACATTTCCCCCGGTTAGTGCGTTCTTCTGCGCTTTAAGCATCAAATACTGGGGATGGGGCTACAGTGCACAGGCATCTCGGGAGACTTTACTGCAAAAATGTAGGTGCCAAGAGAGTTTTAGAACCAACGCGGATAGGCAGCAGCTGAACAGGAATATTACATACTCTGGTATTTAAGTGCCTAAAGTGGCAGGGAATCTAGCTCAAGGAGCGAAAAACAGGCGTCAGATAGCAGCTCGACCTTAATAATAGAAGAGGACAATACAGAAAAGCTGTTTTGAAAGCTCAGTGCTAGGTTCATGACAGACATTAAGTAAGATGAAAGTGATGCAAACACTAACCCTAACACCAATTGGCCAAGCCGTAGGAACTCTAACCCTAGGACGGGGAGCCCCAACTTTAGGAATCCTGGCACTAATTCCAAGTGGCCTACACATCGGAACCCTAACCTTATCTCCAAGTGGTCTACGCAAAGGGAGCCTAACTATGACTGCAAGGGTCCAACCCATAGGAACCCTAATGCGAAGATGGGGAGCTGTCGCCGTAGGAACCCAAACCCTAAGTCAGGGAGCCCGACCCATAGAAACAGTAAAGCCCGAACCATAGCAACCCTATGGCATAGGAACACTAGCCCTATGGTGGGAAGCCCTAGATAGAAAACTCTAACACTAGGGCGGGGAGGCCGACGCATAGAAAACCAGTCCTAACTCCAAGAGGCCAACGGATAGGAGCCCTCACCTTATATACAAGTGGCCTTCCAATAGGAACCCTATCTCTACGGCGCGGATCCCTACACGTAAATCCCACTAATGCTAGGGCCGGGAGCCCTACCCAGAGCAACCTTAACTCTATTTCCAAGTGGCCTACCGAGAGGAGCCCTAACCTTATTTCCATGTAGCTTACCCTTAGGATTCCCAACCGTACCACAGGGAGCCCTCCCATAGCAACTAGGGCTGGGAACTCAGTTTTTCAGTCCGTAAAGAATTAATTATTTTGATCAAAAGGGTCGTTTTCACTGACATCTGTTTTCCTTCGAATAAAACCTCTCCCTCCCCAGCTTTCTAGCGAATAACAATAATTTCGTTTAAGAAACGGTTTTTGATGAGACTTCGTTTTCTTTTCAGGGAAAAAAGATTTCTTTCCTGCAAAAGTTGATCCTTTTGCTATCCGAAATCGATTTTCCAGGTAACTATCGTTTAACACGTTCCTTTTTCTTTTGCAAGAGAAGTGAGGTTTTCTCTTACAAGATATTCTCGTGCGAATAGAAAGAGTGGGGAAAAGCATATTCCCTGGCAGGAATACAGATTTCCTCGAAAACATTAGCTTTCCTTATCAAGAGCGCCAGGAACCTTTTTTGCTACAGAATATCAGCTTTTCAGAGAAAACAGCACTTGTTCCTGAAAAAGTTGTTGTTTTTCCCTGGTAGAAGCCAGTCAACAGTATTATTTTTTTCAATGGAAAAGCATTTCTAAGTAATAGCATTATGTTTTGCTTAAAGGAATGTTCCAAAAATGAGAGCCCTTTTTCTCCCCAAAATTGATTTTTCAAGTAACTAGAGATGAACGATATCCTTTTTATAACAGGAAATTACTGTGCAGCTCGAAAGCTTGGTGAAAAGTCTATTCACTGGCTGGAATAGCCATTGCAGCGAAACTTTAACTTTTCTTATCCAAAACGTCTAGAAACTCTTTTGGTACAGAAAATCAGCCTTTTAGAGAAAACCGAGATTTTTGTCTGCAACAGTTGATTTTTGTTGCTAGCAGAGCCCATAGAACATTACAAAGGCGTTTTTCAGTAAAAGTACTATGTTTTGCTCCGCTGAGTGTGACATTTTCTTCTACAAATTGACTTTCCAGTTAACCCTGGTTTCAGAGAGTCCTTCTTGGGTGCCCAAAGATAACAAAAATTTCTTTTTGATCATGCTTGCGAAACCTCTTGTTTTTTCACCCACAGTTTTTCGATCCAAATTCCTTCTTGGACCTACAAGGCTTAAGAATTACTATTTTATTGTTTGTCCCAAAGCAAACTTATCCGGAATAGCCCCCTCCTCTGGTCCGTTTGTGTGAGCTAGTCTTTTGGGACCCAATCTGGTAGGTGAAATCCTTCCTGGGTCGGGACCCACAAGCAAAGTCGGTAGAGGGATGCCACATTTCCCCCGGTTAGTGCGTTCTTCTGCGCTTTAAGCATCAAATACTGGGGATGGGGCTACAGTGCACAGGCATCTCGGGAGACTACTGCAAAAATGTAGGTGCCAAGAGAGTTTTAGAACCAACGCGGATAGGCAGCAGCTGAACAGGAATATTACATACTCTGGTATTTAAGTGCCTAAAGTGGCAGGGAATCTAGCTCAAGGAGCGAAAACCAGGCGTCAGATAGCAGCTCGACCTTAATAATAGAAGAGGACAATACAGAAAAGCTGTTTTGAAAGCTCAGTGCTAGGTTCATGACAGACATTAAGTAAGATGAAAGTGATGCAAACACTAACCCTAACACCAATTGGCCAAGCCGTAGGAACTCTAACCCTAGGACGGGGAGCCCCAACTTTAGGAATCCTGGCACTAATTCCAAGTGGCCTACACATCGGAACCCTAACCTTATCTCCAAGTGGTCTACGCAAAGGGAGCCTAACTATGACTGCAAGGGTTCAACCCATAGGAACCCTAATGCGAAGATGGGGAGCTGTCGCCGTAGGAACCCAAACCCTAAGTCAGGGAGCCCGACCCATAGAAACAGTAAAGTCCCAACCATAGCAACCCTATGGCATAGGAACACTAGCCCTATG
>NW_027054464.1:0-12000 GCF_011386835.1 Chrysemys picta bellii
GCTTATGCGCTGGTACATTGTGCCCTGCTGGTCCCATGCCCTCTCAGTTCCTTCTTTCCACCAGTGACGGTTGTTGGAACGCTTCCTGTTTTCACAAGTCCGATAGTGGTTTCTCTAACTTTGGACTCTGAGTTTTTCTTGTATATCGTTACTGTAGTGTTAGCAGTTAGCATTTAGGAGCGGAATCCCATTAGGGACATAGCCCCAAGGACGGGGTATGGCCGGTCCCTGGGGTTTAAGCCATGGGCTGGGTGCAGCAAACCTATGTCTATTAGTGACCTGAACACGAGCTGCCTTAAGTGCCTCAGAGAGGCGCATATTAAAGAGAAGTGTAGGATCTGCAAAAACTTCAGACCTCGCTCTCTTAAAGACAGGGATATCTGATTAAAAGCCATGTTGATGGAGGCTGCCCTGTGCCCTGCTTTGGAACCATGCCGCTGGAGACTGTGGTGCTCAAGTGTAGTTGGCTACAGCAACTACACTTCCCCAAGTGAGGGACCTTCCTGGGACCAAAGTATTGTAGTCCTGGACCTAATGATCTCCCCCCTGTCCCTGTTAGAGCCTTTATCACCTCTCTATCAAGACAGGATTTTTGGTGACTGTTATCTCTGCTCAAAGGATAAGCTAGATTTAGGTGTTAATGGCAGGACCTCTTTTACTATATTTCACAAAGACAAGATGACTGTTCTTTGATCTCGCCCTAGGTTCTTATTCAGAGTGGTCTCAGGCTTTTGTTTGCATCAGGGCATAGACCCTCAGTGTTTCCCCCAAAACCTCATTTGACTCCTGGAGAGGCAAAACTTCATATGAGTGGTGTCTTTAGGGCACTTTTCTATCACCTCCATAGAACAAAGCCTTTCCATAACTGGCCTAGAACTTTTTTTGTAATATTTGGGACAGGTCTAGAGGGCTCATTATTTCAACCCAGAGACTTTTGAAATGGATATTTGACTGCATAAAGATCTTCTGTGAACTAAATAAATTAGATCCACCTTCTCATATTATAGGGTTACCATATAGCCTTAGCAAGCAAAAAAGAGGATGGGAGGAGCCCCGCCCTAGCCCCACCCCTGTCCTGCCCTAGCCCCACCCCTGCCCCTCCCACTTCCCGCCCCCCTCAGAACCCACAACCCTCTCCCCAGCTCCTTGTCCCCTGACTGCCCCCTCCTGGGACCCCTGCACCTAACTGCCCCCCAGGACTTCACCCCTACCTAAGCCTCCCTGCCTCCTTGTCCCCTGACTGCCCCCTCCTGGGATCCCTGCTCCTAACTGCCCTCCAGAACCCCACCCCCTACCAAAGCCTCCCTGTTCCTTATCCCCTAACTGCCCCTTCCTAAGACCCCCCCCAACTGTCTCCCAGGACCCTACCCGCTACCTGCCCAAAACCTTATCCATACTCCCCCCAGAAAGCTCCCCAGAAAGGGGGGTGCGTGTGTGTGTGCGTGCATATTAAGATACCTGCTGATGCTACACTGTGCACTGTCAACCCAAAAGAACCCAATCTCATGCACATGGGGCACGTACACACCTAGAGCAGGATCCATGTAGCCAAAACAGCTCAAAAGAAGCCAGTTAGTGTAAGGAAAATAACTTTTTTGTAACATGATATTCTGATTTTGCCACTAAGGGGCAAATTTTAGTAGCTCGTATTCAAATTGAGGGAAAGTTAGTGGGAAAATATTTTAAGTATCTCCACTCTGACCTTCCCTCTTTCATTTTTTTTCTCCTTTGTCACACTCTCCCTTGCTATTTTTATTTGGATTTTTTCTTTTCTTTTAGTTTGGCAGCTGGATGGATCTGCATTTGTTAGTGAAACAATTTATTGGCCTACCACGAATTAAATTGACTAAAGCCATGTTCCTTACCTGTTGATAATAGTAGTCTGGTGGTTATAACTTGGTAAGAGGAAGTGAATCCGTAGTTCTTCAAGGTAGGCTGGGCAGGCAGGCTACCAATTTGTTCACCTCTAACTTATAGTTAGACGATAAAAAAATCAGAAAAAAGCGTGAACATTTTGCTAGTAATTGGCTCACTTATTCCTGAGTGTGACCCTCCCCACCTGCCTTCTTCTGCTCCTGGCAGGCCAGCCCAGGGTAGGAGTGGGCCTTTGGAAAGGGTATGAGGGCAGAGGGGCGGGGGGTAAGTGGGGGAGACAAAGATTTGGGGAAATGGATCACTGGGATCCAAGAGGGTTGGGGACTTCATAGGATGGGTCTCTGGCTGGCAATGAGAGTGGGAACAGGCTGTGGGGGTACTTGAGGACATGGGATGGAGCAGGTGTCTTGCTGGAGGATAGGAGGGTGCTTAGGAGAAAGCAGAGGGGAAGCACTAGCACTTCACTACCTTCTCCATCTGACAAACCTGCTATGATTTGTTAGAGGGGAGTCCTGCAACTGCTGCCAAGAGAAGTTTGGCAGAGAGGTTTGTTGCCAGGAGACGCCACTAGTGCTTTCCCTTCCCTATCTTCCTCCACTTTCTGCTCCCCCACTTAGCTCTCTCTTTTCCTTACCAACCTCAACACCCTCTACTAAAAGTTCTGTGCCCCTCATAGCCCTATTCCCCCACATAAATTCCCTCTCAAATTCATGTAGAGCCCCAACCATAAGGACCGTGGGGCTGGGAAGAAGCCTCAAAAACTAATTATACCTGGATGGATATCTACTTTGCATCTCCTAAAGATTGCAGGAGATGGGCTGGATTCCTAAGGATCTTCGGAGGTGTGCATTAGTGAAGTTCTGCTCCCCCAGAACTGAGGCGGGAGGAGTGAATGCCCCTCTACCAAACTTCTGTTGCTACTCAGTCTTATGTTAAGTCAAATTGAAAAAACTAAGGCAGTTTCCTCACAAAAAACATTTTTACAGCAGTAAGTTAAACATGTAATCATAGCAAAGAAGGGCATTTTTCCCCCCAAAGGATCATGATTATTGGGGATTAGTCTGGTTGCTTAGTTGTAATGCTCAATGTTGTTATGGAGATCTACTTTTGAATTGATATATAAGCTTCATTCCATTATTTGCTAGTATTTTTTTGATCTACCTGTATTGGTGTAACAGATTCAGTAGGCTACTCTGATTGGCCACACTGAGTCCTGGCCATTAGTGGCCATAACCGAATTTAGGCTTTACTTAAAAATGGTTTTTAAACTCTTTTTGCTTCTGTAAGAGAGGGCTTTAGTGTAATTAGTAACTATTTACAGAGACTATTTACAGTCCCTCCCCCATGTTTTCCAGTGTTAATAGTTCTAGTAACTTGACTAGAAACATGTAACAGGAGTGTGTTTCTCCCTCCTCCCGCCCCCTCCCCCATCTTCTACATTTCTAGGAAGTATTACGTCAGCTCCGTGCCTTACAGACAGTGGCCCAGCAGTGCAAGGAGATGAAACTCAACCAGGACTTGCAGCAAGCCAAGAACGATTCCGATGGTCTACGGGCAGAACTTGACAACGTAGGATTTTTAATATCTGAACTATTCAAATGGAAGTGGTGATGCTGAGTTTTTATTTCATGTAAAATTTTAACTGTCCTCTTTTTTGTGTTTAAAGATCTATACATGACTAATATTTAAGTGCAACTAAATACATCACAGGTGAGAGCAAGCTGCGCTATGTTCCTGTCACAGGGTGAGCTGGTCCATTCCAAGACTGGGGCACAGCTGCACTTTTTCTCAGGTTTAGCCCATCTCCCTGTATGATGGGAATGAATACAAGGGTCATGTGACAGAAGCATGCATCTAAACAGGCCTGCTGGTTTAGATGCATGGCAGCCTGTAGTCATTCAAGAGAGAGACCCTCCACCACGCCCCAAAAGTTCAGAGAGACACACTCTCTCTCCTTAGTTCCCAGGCAGAGAGCCTGTGAAGAGGACAAGTGACAATTTTCCAGAACTCTAAGGCAGAAGACTTTGGGGGGAAGAGATTTACAAGGAACTGGAAACTGTGCAGGGATAAGCCTCCATTGATGGACCTGCAGGATGCAGAAATCCCAGCTAAGAGAGGGGCTGGACTGCAGGGATGGGCATGTTCTCATAAAAACCTGGAAAAACTTGAGGCATTATAAACGGAAAGGAATAATTGAGGCTGCTAAGGGTATGTTTGAGTGTTGTGTTATGATAATAAACCAAACTGGAAGAGAGCACTACTGTAAAATCGCCACATGTGATAGCTGGTTTGATGCAAGATTGAAGGTAAACTGAGGTAGCAGATGGGCCCAAAGTCAGTTTGGGGGTAATGCCCTGGAACCCTTCCCTTTAGACTTGTTCGGATTTGAGCACTGCTTCTTTTCTACCCACACTCTCTAATAGAAAACTGCTTTTTTATTTTTGATACACATGGTCTACACTGACTTAATACAGAGGTTCTAAATTTGTCCACGATAGCTGTCCGGCATAGCTATGTGAGCACATTAATCAAACATTTTCTACAGAGGAGAAAATACTAACCACTACACATACTCTTCTTTCCATGTTTACTCTTGAAACACTCGCTTCATACTGAAACTTGGACGTCTAAAGGTTTTTATCCAGAAAAGCGTCCTCCTTTCTAGAATGGAACTAAATTATTTCATTCTCATTTTTTTCTCTCTTGATGTTGGTAATAAATTTACTTCCTTTTTAATTTGGAGTACTATAGAGCTCTTATGACAGATATAAAACAGATTAAAAAGGTTGAAAACCAGGTAGAATTTGGTGGTGTCACAGTTATGGTCTCGTTAACTTCCTGGTTTAGATAGCGATATAAAGTCAGGTGATAAATTTAAGATTGAGCATAGCACTACACTAATTTCCCTTATCCCCAAAGAATGTAGTTCTGGAGACAGAGGTGCAAGCTGAATGTCTTTGTTGGTCCATAAATACAGGGAATTAAGGTGTACAAATACTGGTTTTTAAGAACATGTAACCTATTCCTTGAATATATAGTAAGTGGGAAAGGTAGAGTAATTTGTCAATCTCTTGATATTTGTGTGAGAGAAATAAAGCATCTGACTTGCTGTACCCAAACAAAAAGTGAGAACTGTGTTTTTCTCCGACATTTGGATTGTATAGAACTGAGTCTAGTTTGGTATTGATCCTTTCTGTTTGTTGGCTGTTCAATGGCATATTTGGTGATAGCTGATTATCGGTCCAACACCTAAACGTTACCTCTCAAATGAGCAGTTGAGGACTGAGTGGGAATGGGGAAGCATCTTCTAAATCTAATAGGTGCTTGCTTTGACAAAATATGTTACGTTAAAAAAAATTGAGAGCAAGTGTTAAATCTGCTGCCCTTATGATTGAACTTAAAAGAAAGCTCTGGTTAGGATTCCCAATGATTAACAGACTGTACTATAAATATTGCTTAAATTATGAATATATTTATACATTACAACTATATACTTGAAAATGTGCCTGAAAATATTTTTCATATCCTTGCCCAGTCTTGAGTTAAAGATTTGTGTTACCTTAACATGTATTGGTTTTGGTATGATACAGAATCTAGAACCCGGGACTGGACAGTGAAAGGAGGATGGATTTTTCAGATATCTGGCCTATTTTTAATTGTACTTTTTTAAAGCCATCATGCTGAGTTTCAAGGATTAGGGCCAAATTCTGCTCTTAGTTATACAACGCAGAAGTCAACAGTTACTCCAAAGTTCTCTTTCTGTAAGAGGAAGCAGAACATAGCTTATTCTTTTTGCTTTGTTTTATAACGTATCTTTGGAGCTCATCATTTCAAGGGACATCAGGAATTTTTAATTTTTTTAAATAGATTAAATATGACTACAAATAAAATGTGATGTGTTTTCCTCATAGGCAATAGCAGTGAAACATCATTTGGAAAACAACTCCAATGAGCTTACAGAGAGGCTGTGCAGAGCAGAAGAGGCTTTACTGGCAAGCCAGTCAAAGCAAAATGAGTTGAGGAGAAACTTTGAGGTAAAGAAATCAGAGGGGCAACTGGAATAATTAACAATTTAAACTGGAAATCAGTAAGAACTGGTGCCATTTAGGCCTTACTGACTCACAGGGGAACTCTGCAAGCTGTGTGTTGGAGAATAGTGTATTTCCACCAGAAGTTGTGTTTCGATACTGTCTTAATCTGGCTGTCCTTTTTTGGACCATCTTAAGACTGTGACAATGTTCCTCCTCTGCCTTGGTGAGCCCTGCACTTATTGGCGGATTTGCTCACCTCAGAGATTCACGGCAGCCCTCAGTTTGGACACTTTTGTGGCTCAAACCTGCCATTCATTCAGCTAACCTCATCACTGGCCAGCATGGGGAAAAGGAAGGAGAACAATCCCCGTAGTCTCCGCTGACCCACCTTGGGTCATGGGGACAGGCCAGGGACCTTCCCCTCTGGTGGGACTCACAGTCCAAGTCAACTCCTCTTAGGGTGACCAGATGTCCCGATTTTATAGGGACAGTCCCGATTTTTGGGTCTTTTTCTTATATAGGCTCCTATTACCCCCCACCCCCTGTCCCGATTTTTGACACTTGCTGTCTGGTCACCCTGACTCCTCTTATATCCAATAGGGGGAAGGGAGAGGGGGGAACCTGGGCCTGCCCTCTACTCTGGGTTTCAGCCCAGGGCCCTGTGGATCGCAGCTGTCTACAGAGTTTCATGTAACACCTGTGTGACAGCTACAACTCCCTGCGCTACTTCCCCATAGCCTCCTCCCAACACCTTCTTTATCCTCACTACAGGACTTTCCTCCTGATGCCAGATAGCGTTTGTACTCCTCGGTCTTCCAGCAGCACGCCCTCTCACTCTCAGCTCCTTGCGCACCCTTCACTGACTGAAGTGAGGTCCTTTTTAAACCAGGTGCCCTGATTAGCCTGCCTATCTTAATTGATTCTAGCAGCTTCTTAATTGGCTCCAGGTGTCCTAATTAGCCTGCCTGCCTTAATTGGTTTCAGAAAATTCCTGATTTTTCTGAAACTGCCCCGTTATCTTACCCAGGGAAAAGGGACCTGCTTAATCTGGGGCTAATATATCTGCCTTCTCTCACTCTCCTGTAGCGGGCCCCTGCCCTGTGGACCCGCCCTTTCACCGTAAGCCGGCTATACGACTTGAAGCTGGTTCGTTTCCAGACTGCGCCAAGGAAACATCTATACACGCTCGTGCTCCACACCCTGCACTTCCTCACTCTCGCGTCACACCCCGACACAAAGTGGCAGGACCTCCTGCCACTTCTAGAGGGTGAGGAGCCCCGGTGGGCCAGCCTATACTCCACCCTGTTCCCAAGGTCTGCCGGGGATGTCAGTTGGCAGCTCCTTCATGGGGCTGTGAGCATGGGCATGTACTTGGCGCGGTTCACCCCCGTCCCGGGACACCTGCCTCTTCTGCGGCGTGAGGGAGACCCTGGCGCACGTTTACCTGGAGTACGCCAGGTTGCAGCCCCTATTCCGGGTCCTCACAGATATCCTGTTGCGTTTCTGGCTGCACTTTTCCCCTCACCTCCTTATTTATGCACTCTCTATCCGTGGCCCCACAAAGTCATGGGACCTCCTGGTCAACCTCCTCTTGGTCCTGGCTAAAATGGTCATCTATAAAACCAGGGAGAGGAGGTTGGCGGATGGAGTCTCCTGTGACTGTGGGGCCTCTTTCTGATCCTCCGTCCATTCATGCATCTGGGCAGAGTTCCTCTGGGCGGCGTCCACTGACTCCCTTGACGCCTTCGAGGAGCAGTGGGCACTGTCCGGGGTTCTCTTCTCATTGTCCCATTCAGGTTCCCTTCGGACCCTTTGACCGCACTCCTGTCCCTGTTATTTCATTAGTTGTCCCCCAAAATCACTTGGTTTCCAGGTCTTGTGGATCCCCCGCTAAGGCTGGGGGGATCTTTTAGCTGTGGGCGGGCTTTGGCCCGCCCACTTCCTGGATCCCAATAGGATCACTCTCCTGTAGCCCTCTGGCCCGACCCTGTCACAAGACCTATAGAAGTGATACAAAATAAGGCCCTGATCTTGCAGTTTTTGCAATTGATTCCATGTGGACTGACCCCAGGCACAAAATTGGTTGTATGGTCAGGGTTTCAAAAAATTATTTTGCACTAGCTATACTACAGATAGGGTTAAAGTTCATATGGAATTATTTGTCTAATCTAATTATGTCGTATGGTTCAAAAGACTCTTTGTTTAGTCCTAAAAATAAAATATATTAAATATCGGGTTGAGTTCATTTGGAAATTCTAGAATCATTAGCTGCTTCCTAAGTATAAGTGTGTTTGGCCTAATTCCAAGATTTCGTGGAGGAATGGGTTCTTTTTTGGTCACACAATCAATTTAAAGCAAGAGAAAATCCCCAAAATGATTTGTACATTTTTACTTTTTCAAGCACTATAGACTAGCATTATCATCAAAATTCTAACTATGAAGCCAGATCCTGACCTGGAATATATCAGCATAGCTCCATTGAAATCAATAAAGTTATTCCAATTTACACGAAAAGGATTTGGCTGTAAATTTTGATTTTAAAAAAAACCTTGATTGTAGATTAAAAGATTTTCCTTTTAATTTGGAATTAGAAGGAAAATGAAAGGGAAGAGAAGTCAGAATAGTCATAGAAGCAACAGCCGAGATTTTTTTTTTTTAAGTTCTTATATTGTGCCAATTGCTGGTGTATCTGAATGCTTTCCAGAGTTAAGAATAATTAAGGTGACTAGCATCTGTTATTTGAGGTTTCTATTTCTCCCATATCCCCCAG
Source organism: Chrysemys picta bellii (assembly GCF_011386835.1). Taxonomy (NCBI): domain Eukaryota; kingdom Metazoa; phylum Chordata; order Testudines; family Emydidae; genus Chrysemys; species Chrysemys picta. The sequence continues at coordinate 8,677 of NW_027054464.1, forward strand.
AGCAGTGGTTTTCAACCGCTGGTCCACAGACCCCTGGGAGTTTGCAGACTGTCTAAGAGGTCCTCGAAAGGTTGTCCTTACAACGGAACAGTGGTTTTCAACCCGTGGTCTGTGGGGATCCACAGACTATGTCTAAGATTTCCAAAGAGGTCTGCACCTCCATTTGAAATTTTCTAGGGTCCGCAAATGGAAAAGAGGTTGAAAGCCATTGTCCCAGAAGGTAAAGGGTGTGTGGGTGGGGTGGGGTGGGGTGGGGTGGGGGGAGTGTAAATATGAAAAATGGTGATGTTAGTTGTCATTCTAAGTTTTTGCAGGAGTGAATTTCATAGTATTGGGCCAGCTCCTGAAAAAGCCCTGTCTCCTGCATATGCTAGTTTTACTTCTGATGTGTAGACAGTTGTTCCTGAGGAACACAGCTACTGAAGTCTGAGAGAGTAAGATGGAATTTTGGGCCCATGTTCTTTATAACTTCAAAAATAAAGACAGATTTGATTGAGTGTTCTGTTGGGGAATCAGCGGAGTGAGTGAAACATAGGACTGATGTACTCAAGTGAACCTGTATTACTGAGGAGGTGTGCTGCTGTGTTCTGTAACTGTTGCAGATTTTTCAGGGCAGATGCATTCGAGTCTAAATACGTTGGATTTCGATTATTCAAGCAAGAGTTAATGATGGCCTATGTGAATGAGGCCAAATTATAATTGCAAATGATGGGATGGGATGTACATGAAGGTGGGAGAATGCATGTCTTGTAAATGGTTTTGTGAAAGTCCAGCATCAGAGCATGGGATTTTTTTGCAGCTATGTTAGGTTGTTGGTTCCAGATTTTTGTTGAATGCTTCTTAATTAGAGCCACTTGTGCTGAGTCACAGCAAGAGGGGCGGGCCTTTCAGTCATTTAAACCCCTTGAATTTCATTGGTATTTTGAACACAGGAAGCTCAGAATTCCTGCAGCTTTGAGACATTTTTCAGACATCAGCATTGTCTAAAAATTTTGTCTCTTGACAACTGTGTATTTTAGAATGATTGATGATAGTGTGTGTGTGTGTGTGTGTGTGTGTGTGTGTGTGTGTGTGTGTGTGTGTGTGTTTCTCAATATAACAGTTGGATATTTTGGACTAGGAGGTTGTGAAACAAAAGGAAAATAACTAGAAGCAGCAACGGTTTAATTCATGTTCTTTGGGTGACTTGTTTAAATAGCTGAAAATACAGACCTGCTGTGCCAGCAAGGATTTAGGTTGTTTTCCATCCAGACCCTCCCTTTTCTTGAATTTGGCTTCTGTGCACTGGTGCCCATCTGCTAGTAGTAAGTAGATGAATAAATGATGGCTTGCTTCCAAGAGAGTCCCACCAGAGCCATGCCATCTGTTACCCAGCAATGCAGGAGTTTGGGTGGAAGGAGTTAGTTTCTTAGAAATCACTTTTATTTTAAGTTCCCAGGTAGGACATAGTTGTATGGGGTATTCTAACTTTTCTTAACTTATTTGGAAAAAAGATGCTTAGAAAATTTTCTATCCCGAACCCCCAGGTATTATTGAGTAATAATACTTTGCATCTAATGCTATCTTGCTAACAAGAGCAACTTCATATATTTGAATCATCCACACAGAGATGGGTGGTCTGAGAACAGGAGCTGGAACTGGAAACTTCTCCTGTGTTCTGATACTGGCAGTGAAATTGACTCCCCTCTGTGGCTTTGGGCAAGTCACTTAACTTCACTGACTCCGTTTTTGTGGGCTAGATTCTATCCTGTGTCAAGATCTGCTATGGGCAGGCAACAGAGAACTGGTTGCAGCTCCCTGGTTCCATATCCTGAGCCAGCTAAGTACTGCTGTGATCTGTGCCAGCTGGGAGATGTCCCAAAAGGATTGTCTGCCCTCTGAGGATTGCCAAGAGTGCAGTTTGTGTTCCTAACCACTGTAAGTGCTTAGAAACCAAGGCCCAACTTTCCAGAGTCTTCATGGGACTCAGAGGGGTAGTATGCCACATCACACTACTCTCCGTTTATTGACTTAATCGACTGTTTTGTAACTAATGTTTTGTTGTAGGAAATGAAGAAGGAAAAAAACCTTCTTTGCTGCCAGTCTGATGAAAAAACACAAAAAATCCATCAGCTGGAAGAAGCACTTAAAATAGCCCAACACCTTCTAACAGAGACCCGGAAGAATGCTGAAGAGATGAAAAGTGAGTGACACATTTCTACCCATTTAAATCCCGTTACAAACTATTACTTCAGTGTGGGAGATCTGTAAACTTCATTATAAATGGTGATTTGAAGCGTCCCCAAGAAATAATAAGTTCCCACTGTGTGATATAGTTAAATTAACTTTCAGCTAATACACGCAATTCTCTTTCCAAACTGAGATGGAACTTCTTTATACAAATATACTAACTCATAAAATTATATGGTTTTAAAGCGATTTAAAATGAGGAATAAATATGTCCCAAACAAAACTATATGGTCAGCAAATTAAATACTACAATGTGCTCCTGTGTTTTAAAATCCCAAGCAAACAAATAAACCTCAAACTATTATCCTTTAGCTTGTATATGGACTCCATCAAGCTAAAACGTGATGAAATGTTACCCGCCGAGCCCTAATTTGACTTTTCCCTACATTTGTCTATCTGGTTGGGAAAATGCATTTTGCAGACTGAGGTTTGAGAGAACAGGTAATTCTGCTAACTAGCAGAAGGAGACTGCTCCCACTGTAAAGAAGGAGACTGCTCCCACTTATCGCTGTAGAAGTCTAACTTCACTTAATGAGATTTCAAAATTAAATTTATGGACCTAGTCCTGCTCCTATTTTAATCAGTATTTCTGCACTCTCCAATCCATGAGGCCATCCAAATAACTGCTTTGCGTTTTGATCTTATTCTTGGCAAGTGGCAGCACTTTCGGCTAGCTAAGAAAATGTAATGCCTTCTAAGCCCATTTTCTTGCTTTCGCTATCTTTTATCTGTGGTTCTTAAGGTGTCAAATGGGAGCATTCTCTCAGTTTTCTGGAGGGAATAATTATGAACAAAAAAATAAGTCAGAAGATGTTTGTGCTGTAGCTCTTCACTGCAGCCAACAATAACTTGTCCTAATTGAAACATAACTGAATGTTGGTGCCCAGAGTCCTAGGCTGTCACTCTTAACCCCCGGACGGTTCTTCCTCTCTAAGAAGTCTCTGATTATCCTCTCTAGTTATACCTTTTCCCCCTTGTAACGGTGTGGGACTCACCCCTGCGGCGCCCCCTTCTGGTCATCCAGGGACTTAGCTCATTTCTAGCCAGAGCACCCTCTGATGGTCACCATCCTGCTCGACATTAGCCCCCGTGTCC
>NW_027054465.1:0-12000 GCF_011386835.1 Chrysemys picta bellii
AACTTCTTCACTGAGCGGTACCTGTCTGGGTGGCTCGATTGCCCTCTGCCGTTGTGTGTCACTGCATGCTGGCATAAGAAGATGGAGCCTCCCCCAAATCCCCTCAGTTCAGGGGTGGCTCTATGTTTTTTGCCACCCCAAGCATGGCAGTCACGCGGACTCGGCGGCGTTTCTGTGGGTGATCTGCCAGTGCCGCGCCTTCGGCGTGACCTCTGCCGAATTGCCGCTGAAGCCGCGGGACTGGCGGACCTCCCGCAGGCATGCTGCCGAAGGTTGCCTGACTGCTGCCCTCACAGCGATCGGCAGGCCGCCCCCTGTGGCTTGCCGCCCCAGGCATGCACTTGCTGCGCTGGTGCCTGGAGCCACCCCTGCCTCAGTTTCTTCTTGCCATGAGTGACTACTGTTGGAGTGCTCCCAGGCTTGCTATCACTATTTTTAGCCCACCAGCTATGCTTCTTTCATGGCAGAACATGGCTGCAGAGGCCTTGTGGTGGGAAGACTGATGCTTAACATCAAACACCAATCAATTCCCGTCACAGACCCTACTGCCCATGCTCCCCGCTTTGCGACGTTGTCAGTGGGCCCTTCTTAACTGATTCCAGACTGGGCAAGGCCTCTGTGCAGCCAACCAGCACTGTTGGGGTTTTCGAGACAATCCAAGCTGCAGCTGTGGTGCAGATCAAACAATGATACGTGTTGTCGAGGAGTGCCCGCTAGCCAAATTTAGAGGCGGGCTCCGAGAACTCCACTTGTCCATTAAGAATGCTATTTCTTGGCTCGGCGAATATGCAAATGTTAAATAAATAAGTCACAAGTTCATTTTCCGCGCTCTTTCTGTATATAGTCTGTTTTGTCATTTAGTGGCTAGTAGTTAGTTAGATATAATGTACAGTTAGTGATAGGCTTCAGTTTTTAGGTCCTTTTTGGACCAAATTTGATTCATGGTACCTGGACTTGTGCTGGAGACATACCTCACTCTCTGGGGTTCAAGTCCTGCTGGTCATGTGCCAGGCCATTGTCAGCAGTGACCCACATCCCAACTGCCTAAAGTGTTTGGAGGCGCTCCATATTAGTGACAAGTGTTACACTTTTGTAGAGGGTTTAAGCCTTCCTTTAAAAGAGAGAGCAGTGAAACTTAAGTGTCTCCTTATCGGGGTGGCCCTTTGCCCTCCAGTGGAGCCATCAGGTTCAGAGAGTACTCTGAGTGTGACACCATCAGTACAGAGCACACCTCCCGAGAAAGGCAGACTCGAGACGCGAGTTCACTCTGATGGCAGAGGAGGGCAAGCTCGTGGCAAGGACAGCTCTCCAGGACAGCTTGGATGTGGCAGACTCATTAGCATGATACATGGCATCTGCCATATCTATGAGGAGAGATCTGTGGCTGCAGTCGTCTTGTCCTTTGAGGGGGGGGTCTCCTTTTTGGAAAACATGGACGATAGGCTGCATAGTCTAAAACATTCCAGGGCAACACTGAAGTTGCTTGGAATCTACATATCGGTGACAACTAGGAAGCAGTTCTGGCCCCAGCAGGCTCCCAGCTATCAGAACTTCATATCTCTGTCCCCCAAGAAAAAGAGGCAGGAATTACAGGAGGCAACCGCTGCACCATGCCTCTCCCCCACCCCCCATCATCTGCAACAGCAGGTTCTTCTGAACCAACAGCCCAGTCTAACCATGCATTTTGTTGGGTTTGTCAAGGACGGCATACCAATATTACAGACCAATTTGTTCCTACCCCTATCTTTGCCAAACATCTCTCCCACTTTTTTCATGCGTGGACTCAGGCTGTTGGCTTTTCTTCCACCCCATTGCTCTCCCCCGGGAGCTCCAAAGTCAGCGCCCACCAGTTTGGGATTTATCTTTCCTGCATGGACCTTTTCTCTTAACCCTCTTTTCCCCCCTTCATCCCTGCAGCATCTGCCTCAGCCTAGTTCTTGCGCTGCCGAGCGAAGGGGCCGGGAAGAAATGCTGAGCAGCTCACCGAGATGAGGGTGCAGCTGCCCCTGGTGCTGGAGCAGGCTGGGTAGAGGGAGGGAGGGTGGGGGAGATGCACCCAGCAGTTGGGATACACTGGGGGAAAGAGAATGAGGAGGGGAGCGGGCGCCAACACACATACACACACACACACACACACACAAGCGGAGAGCAAGGACACACACCCACACACACACAGAGTTCTCGAAGCACACAACTGCACCCAGAGTCAGGCACCCCATGCCTGGTGCCTGAGAGAAAGTGACAGAGCGGGGGCACAGACACTGCATGAGAACCAGGCACCGGGGCTGAGAGTAGACAGGCCCCCACCCACACTGACAGAGGGAGGGATGTGGATATATACACACACACACACCCCACCGAAAGACACAGACACACTGAGATTGTGACAGACTCACCTCAGGGACTGGCAGCCACACACAGAAAGAGGCTGATACACGCACCTGGCGCCTGAGTGAGTCTCACACACACAGACGGTGATCACACCCACAGATAGGGTGATCTTTCTGTAAGATTCATACACACAGAGCCAGGGCCATCACACAAAGAGACAGGGTGATCTCACACACACACACCCTCTCCCTCTCTCTCACAGGGTGATCTCTCTCACTCTCACACACACTGTGATCGTTCACATCCCTCCAGTGACAGGGAGAATGCCAGGCTCTGCTCCGCGTGGAATCTGAGCTCAGCAGCAGCAAATCCGCCCTGGGTCTGGTCCTTTTCTCTCTCTCTCTTTCTTTTTCCATTTGGTCAAACGGCACCTACACAAGCCGTGAAAAAAATGCCTGCCCGTGAAGCGAGGAGAGGGCGCCGGGTCTGTAAATAAGAAGTGAGTACTGGCACAATAGCGTGCGTTTCTAGATCAAAGTCTGTCTGAATGCTGCATGCTCCCTTGCTTTCCCAATGCCTCCTCGCAGGAGGGACTCAGGGCTGCTCAGTCCCTCTTCACCCCTTTCCTTCCTGTGCCTCCGTCCCATATTTTGCACGCTCGGTTAAACACCCGCCTGGCTTTTGTTTCTAACACTTCTCCTTTGTCTAAGGTGGGTGTAGCTCCCCCTGACCGGGAGGGTCAGGCTGGGCTCTGGGCTCCCACCCGGACCATTTCGCCGGCCAAACCCCGCTCTGCAACGATGTCTTTTGCAAGCGCTTTAAATCCAGCACATCTTTGCGAGCTGGCTGCTGGGGAGAGGGGGAGAGGAAAGGGGCCAGGGCCCGTTCTGGCTGGAGCGTCCATGCTTTGCTCCTCTCGGGGGTGTGAAAACGTCCTTGTCAACTGCATTATAGATGGGTGTCAGCAGGAGGCTGGGGAAGTTGATGGGAGGGATGCAGAGCATCACTGGGTGGATCAGTTTAGGGCGCCTCACAGCCGTCCTGTTCGCCTTTGTTAGCTGCATTCAGCGGGCTGCAGGGGGAGTGTAGCAGGAGAACTGGGGGGGCAGGTCTGCCCTTCTTCATGGTGCTAGGATGTGTGTGTGTCTGTCTGCAATTGTCGAAGCCAGGCAGAAAGAGGAGCAGTTTCCTAGTCTACAGCATGAGGCTTGGCGTAGCCTGAGGTGCCCCCAGTTTTGGGTTTGGACAGAGGGTCGTGATAATATATTAGGAAAAATTCCCACTGGCAAGCAGAGCTCTGACTGAAAGAAAACGTGATGGCTCTCCCCTCCCCCCCATCACAAATCGTGTCAATCCGAGGAGAGAGCACAGCTTGAAGGAGCAGTTATTAAATCAGGCGTCCTTCCCAAACTTAGCCTCACTCATCGATTTTTGTCCAGGGGCATATCAATAGCTTCATACAGTGTTCCATGCCCACTACACTTGAAGGGTATTTGCATGCTGATCTGGTGCTCCCAGTTAGTTAGAACCAGATTCTAGTTTTCTAGTAGCTGAACAGTAACTATTTCATAGCCGTGCACCGAGGCACGAGCGGAGCTTTTTCATTTGGGGCTGCCTTTTCATCCTCTAACCCTCCCCTCCCTCCCCCCCCCCCCCCCGGGTTCAGGTCCAGTGTATTAATTTCCTAGGTCTGCCTTTCTTCTGACCTGTATTGCATGATTCTTTTTGAATGAGAGTTCCTGTAACCCTGTAGGTTAACCTCCAGCGGGTGTTCAAGAGAAGATCCTATCCCTGTGGAAAATGACACTCCCTTCCTCCTCTGGGGGCATTCCCAGCTTCCAGAGACCTGGGAGAGAGACTTTTGAATCTACATGTAGAAGTAGGCTTTCCTCACAACAGCTGAAAGTGGTGTTGCAGCCATTCAAAATATATTAATAATTTTAAATATTGTATTGTTGTTGAAATCTTCCCTCAGGGGACCTTTAAGTGTACGTGATGTGGATTATTCTTATATAATTACTAGTGTATTTACTTGTAATCACATGCGTTATGGGGCCACTCGACAACACACGCAGGTGATCATTACTGCGCCAGTGGGTTTCTTGTAGCAGTAAACAATCAAATATCCTATAATAAGATGATTGACTTTTCCAACAGGCATGCGCATGTGTTCCTGGTATTTCCTAAAAGGGTTTAGCCAACACTTTCAAAGTGTTAGAATTAATAATGAATCATTTTTATAGTTACCTGTGTGGGAATTTGAAAGTGAACTGCAAATATTCTAATGAGTGTCTGAATGCAGAGTTGAGGGTATGTAAGACTTAAGGAAAGAGTCCTGTTTTCCTGATAGTTTTTTAACGCTGACTAAAATGTAGTCTGAGAAGCATATTAGCAATGCCTAAGATTGTTCAAGATGTGAGGACGCTCTACAGAAAAATATCTTTTTATACTGATTCAAAGGAACAGAAGAAAATAGGGAAAATACTGCATGTTAGAACTACACTTGCAGAGTATTTATAGAGGACATATATATAGTAAACAATGCAAGTGTGTGTATGCATGCATGTGTGTTCATATAAATAGCATATTATTAGTCCTAGCAGTAGCTGAAACCAGTCATTCTGTAGTAATAGAACATGGTGTACAAGTGAAATGCATTTATAACACAGCTATCTATGAACTCTATTTTGAATTAATAGGATCTCTGTAACCTCCTGGCAAGAAGGGTGTACACCTCTGTCCAACGCTGTGGGCGTTAACATTCTTTTTCTGTTTTATTAGTGGCGGCACCTGACTTGCTGGATCCCAAATCTGCCACTCAGAACTCCAAACCACGGCTATTGTTTTCTACAAAACCCACAGTGCTCTCGTCACGAGAGGAATGTGATTCGGCTATTAATGTTATGAAATGGAAGACTGTCTCAATGATTTTTCTGCTGGTTGTTGTATATTTAATAATTGGAGCTACTGTCTTCAAAGCCCTGGAGCAGCCACGTGAAAATTCCCAAAGAGCCACCATTGTGATTCAGAAGCAGACGTTTGTATCTGAGCGTTCCTGTGTGAATGCATCGGAGCTCGATGAACTAATTCAGGTCATTCATGCAAAAAAGTAACTTGTTCCTATGTTTTAGAAGAATGAATTCTTCTATAGCAATGGTTCTGTAATAAATGGGACACCGCTGTATCAGCATTTGAGCTGCAAATGTAGCAAGAAGGCTAACTTAAGACAGAAAAGTTGGCAATAGCATTTTTAAATGAGGCTTCAGCTGAAAAGTCATTGCTAATTTTTGTTTATATTCAGTGTGCATTATAGACAACTTTTAAATTGAAGGCTCCTGTGCTAATTAAATGACTATTCATTAGCACTATGTACAATTTAATAGTTCACAAAGGAATGGGTGTATTGATTGAGCCTTACTTGCTTTGTCTATATTGGGAAAGCAGAGCATTGCCAACCATTACCTTAAGAAAGTTCAGATTTATCATTACTTTAGCAAACAATTCTCTCTTCTAGCTGGACGTTTATTTCCACAGTTTTTTGTTTTAAATACAGCAAAATAATATTAGCTAGCTATTGCCATTACAAATCTTGTTTTTTTTTTAATTTCAACATCGAAAGGCTAAATCCTCAGCTGATAGAAATCAGCATCACTCCGTTGAAGTCAGCTTATACCACCTCATGATCTGGCTCATCATATTCTCAGGTGTTTCAAATGGCACCGTGAACTCAGGGGTTGTACCTTATGACTGGAGAATTGCAAATGTAATACTTCTATTTTAGAAAGGGGAAAAATGTGATTTGGGAAAGTACAGGCCTTTTAGTTTGGCCTCAATTGTATGCAATTTTGAAAGTAGTTAAAGACATAGAGGTAAAAAAGGCAATTGGGATAAAATACATGTTTTTACAAAAAGGAGATCGCTGAGAAGATAACTGATTTTCTAGACAAAGGAAATGCATTAGATGTAATCTACCTGGATTTCAGTAAGGCATTTGATTCAATTCCACAGGAGAAATGATTAGTTAAATTGGAGAAGATGGGGATTAATACAAGAACGAAAGGTGGGTAAGGAGTCGGGTAAAAGGAGACTACAACTGGTCATACTGAAAAGTGAACTGTCAGGCTGGAGGAGTTGTTGAGTTCCTCAGGAATCATTCTTGGAACCAATCTTATTTAACATTTTCATTAATGACCTTTGCACAAAAAGTGGGAATGAGCTAGTAAAATTTGTGGAGGACACAAAATTGGGATGTATTGCCAATACAGAGAGGACTGGAATGTCATACAAGAAAATTTGGATGACTTTGAAAATTGGAGTAATAGGAATGAGATGAAATGTAGTGGTATAAAGTGCAAGGTCATGCACTTAGGGACTAACAGTTAGAATTTTTGTTATAAACTGGGGACGTATCAGTTGGAAGCAACAGAAGAGGAGAAAGACAGGGATGACTATGTGCTGTCAATATGATGCATCTGTAAAAAAGGCTAATGCAATTCTAGGCTGCATCAGGCGAGGTATTTCCAGTAGAGTTAGGGAAGTGTTAGTACTGTTATACAAGGCACTGGTGAGACCATATCTGGAATACTGTGTGCAGTTTTGGTCTCCCATGTTTAAGAAAGATGAAATCAAACTGGAACAGGTGCAGAGAAGAGTTACTAGGATGACCAGAGGCCTAGTCTGAGAAGCATATTAGCATTTATATATATAACTAACATATTAACCAATCGTGGTGGGTTGGTTTTTTTGGTAGCACGGGAGAATCTGTCTCTCTTGTGGGATTTGCAGAATCTAAGTTTTTTGCAGCTGGGAGTGGGATAAATATAAAAGAAACAATGCAGGAGCAGGTGGGAGTAGATATTGGAGGCAGGATGGGAGTGGGATTAAAAAAATAGTCCCATGTAGGGCTTTACATCAGATGAGTGAAGTTTTGGAACATCTTTCCAAGGGGAGTAGTGGGGGACAAAAATCCTAACTTGTTTTAAGACTGAGCTTGCTAAATGCCCGGAGGAGATGGTATGATGCAATTGCCTACAATGGCATATGGCCCATCCGCAATGGCTATTAGCAAATATCTCCAATAGCACTAGACGGGGAGGGCTATGAGTTACTAGAGAGAATTCTTTCCCAGGTGTCTAGCTCAGGGGGGGCAAACTTTTTTTTGGCCTGAGGGCCACATCAGGGTTCAAAATTGTATGGAGGGCTGGGTAGGGGAGGCGGTGCCTCCCCAAATAGCCTGGCCCCTGCCCCTATCCACCCCCTCTGACTTCCCGCCCCCTGACTGGCCCCCTCAGAATAGCCGACCATCCACCCCCCCCTGCTCCTTGTCCCCTGACTGCCCCCTCTAGTGACCCCCCCACCTTAACTGCCCCCCCCAGGACTCCGTCCCCTGACAGGTCCCCCAGGACTCCCACGCCCTATCCAACTGCTCCCTGTCCCCTGACTGCCCCGACCCATATGCATACCCCTGCGGTGTGACTGCCTACGGCAAATGGCAGGGTGGGGGGCAGTCAGAGAACAGGGGGCATTGGATGGGGTGGAGACTCAAGGGGAGGGCGGTCAGGGGAGGGGGAGCGGGGGAAGTGCCGGGGCTCGCCTACCTGGCCGGGAGCTCGGGTGCACCGGACAGGACGGTCTTGTGGGCTGGATGTGGCCCGCAGGCTGTAGTTTGCCCACCCCTGGTAGAGATCAACCTCCCTGAGCCACCCGCTGCAGCCCTGGCTTCAGCTGCATGTGTAAGCGGGGCCCATAGCAGGCCGCCTGTGCTCACAGGGAGTGTGCTGTGCTGGCCCCAGCCTGCACAGGTCACTGGCCAGTAGGAATAGATTTGCGGCAGACACTCCATAGCAAGTGCCAGCAGGTCACTGTTTCTCAAGCCCTCTTGTGCACACTCCTCTTTGGAAAACTGTCTGTTTGTGTGCAGGTCTTTGTTTAGCATCTTCTGACTCCTGTTGCACTGTTTTTTCTTGTGACTGCTGTCAACTGTTGTAAGAAAACTTCTTTCTTTGTAGCAAATGGCAAGCAATTTGGTCTGCTGGTAGGATGTTATCTCTTTTTCTGGTGCCACCTTGGATGACTTGGCTCCATGTCTAATTGGCAGCCGGTATCAAGTGGAGTGCCCCAAGTGTCGGTCCTGGGGCCGGTTTTGTTCGATATCTTCATTAATGATCTGGAGGATGGCGTGGACTGCACTCTCAGCAAGTTTGCAGATGACACTAAACTGGGAGGAGTGGTAGATACGGTGGAGGGTAGGGATAGGATACAGAGGGACCTAGACCAATTAGAGGATTGGGCCAAAAGAAACCTGATGAGGTTCAACACGGACAAGTGCAGAGTTCTGCACTAGGATGGAAGAATCCCATGCGCTGCTACAGACTAGGGACCGAATGGCTAGGCAGCAGTTCTGCAGAAAAGGACCTAGGGGTTACAGTGGATGAGAAGCTGGATATGAGTCAACAGTGTGCCCTTGTTGCCAAGAAGGCTAACGGCATTTTGGGCTGTGTAAGTAGGGGCATTGCCAGCAGATCGAGGGACGTGATCATTCCCCTCTATTGGACAATGGTGAGGCTTCAACTGGAGTACTGTGTCCAGTTTTGGGCCCCACACTACAAGGAGGATTTGGAAAAATTGGAAAGAGTCCAGCGGAGGGCAACAAAAATGATTAGGGGGCTGGAGCACATGACTTATGAGGAGAGGCTGAGGGAACTGGGATTGTTTAGTCTCCAGAAGAGAGGAATGAGGGGGGATTTGATAGCTGCTTTCAACTACCTGAAAGGGGGTTCCAAAGAGGATGGATCTAGACTGTTCTCTGTGGTAACGGATGACAGAACAAGGAGTAATGGTCTCAAGTTGCAGTGGGGGAGGTTTAGGTTGGATAGTAGGAAAAACTTTTTCACTAGGAGGTGGTGAAGCACTGGAATGGGTTACTTAGGGAGGTGGTGGAATCCCCTTCCTTAGAGGTTTTTAAGATCAGGCTTGACAAAGCCCTGGCTGGGATGATTTAGTTGGGAATTGGTCCTGCTTTGAGTTGGACTAAATGACCTCCTGAGGTCCCTTCCAACCCTGATATTCTATGATTCTATGACTTGTCCAAAGTCTTTACAAGTTTGTATGATTCAGGTTCAGTGATGTACACTTTGTATGAAGGAAAAAAGCTGATCTAAAATGAGCTGGGTTGCGGAAGAGTGGTAAAAGGCCTTTCCACGAGGGCCCTTCAGAAGATTCAAGAGCTTGAAAGTCAACTAGACAAGCTTAAAAAAGAACGACAGAAAAGACAGTTTCAGCTTGAATCGCTGGCGGCAGCTTTACAAAAGCAGAAGCAGAAGGTCATAGTCTTAATGCACCATGTAACTTTTAATACAATTTTGTTCTGCTCATATCCATTCAGAGTGCTGCTGCAAAGATTCCCCTGCCTGTCACTTTGACCATGTCACCTCTCTCGGCGCCCCTCCATTCTCTGTTGCAACAAACAAGCTGCTTGTCTTCACTTCCTAGCTCCTTCATGGCCTACCCCAACCTAGGCATCCTTTTTTTCATTCACTATTGAAATGTCAACTCCCGCCTCTGACTGGCCCATAACACATACATTTTGTTAAATTTTTAAACACTCACCTTTGTGTTTTCTCCCATGCTGTCAACTTGTGCTTGGGAGAGCCCCCCATAACCATCTGCAAAGTCACCTCATCTTCTTTCAAAGTCCTCCTTACAACTCTCCTTTGCTGTGATGCCTACAAAAAACTTGACAACAGTTAAGCTGTGGTCTCAGTACGCAAGCTGCCTATCCTAGTGACCAATGGTGTCTCACTGTTTCCTTGTACTCTCCCCTTTTTCTTTGTCTTGTACTTAAATTGTAAGCTCTTTGGAGTAGGGACCGTCTTTTTGTTCTATTTGTACAGCGCCTAACAGAGTGGGGTACTGGTCCATGACGAGGGCTCCTAGGTGTTACGGTAATAGCAAACAGTCACTTATACAATGCATCTAGAATGTTGTGCAAACGTTAATCTTATGAGGCACAGTGGAAAAAGTATTTTTTTTTAAATACCTTTATGTAAATTGTTTTGATAAATTGATTGTACAGGGTGCTTTGTAAAACAAATTATTTCTACAAATGGACATCTGTGAACACTATATAAAAATATAACGTTTGTAAACATACCGAAATTGTCATGTTGATAATTTGCACCCAGTTTCTCATATCAGATACTCACTGGTATTTTGTGAACGATTAGCTCAACTTTTTTTGTACCCAACAACAGGCTCATTCAGAATTTACACCAACTTGTCTATCTGAGCGTGGTGGTTTTAAAATATTGGAGTACCTTCTGTTGTAATGGCTTATTAAAAATTGCTGCTTTTATTTTCATGGATTCTTAGGCCAGAAGGGACCACTGTGATCATCCGTTCTGATCTTTTATATAACACAAGTCACAGAACCTCCCAGAAATCATTCCTAGAGCAGATCTTTTAGAGAAATCTTGACTTAAACATTTAAAAATATTATGGACAACAGTAAGAATCCCCCACTTAAGCATCATCAGCATAGTTTGAACCCCAAACCTTCATCATTGTAGCACAGCCTGCTATCGCTTGAGCTAAAAGGACATAACTCTTAGGTACAGAGCTTCCAATTTAATCAGGGCTTTAGTCACAAAAAAGCCATAACACCTAGGTTGATAGCTGATAAGATTAATATCTGCATAACATCATTGCTGCCATCAAAAAATTGACATACCGGTAAAATGTAGACTACTCACTAACAGTTTTTGTGCTAATACTCACCCTGTGAGCGGTGATTGACACCTGTGTAAAGTAGTGAAGGGAAATGACACTAGCCCACTATCCAGGCCTTGCTGTGTATTCAGTCTTAAACTGTCACTAGCCTCTTGCTCTGGTAGTACTTTTTTGGGACCATTCTAAGTCCAATATCTCATAAACTGTCAGGGATAGTATGCTTTGCAAAGGCTGGGGATATCAAATCTGTTTTCCAATGCTACATAACGCAACACAGATCATGAGAGAGAGGATCTTGAAATTGCATTATTCTGATTACTATCTTGCATCCCTCCTTCAAATCAGACATGGCTGTTCCAGCTGCTATCTTGAGGAAACGCAACTTGAGCATTGATCTCTTACTCTAGTCATTCTGGAAATACTGGTTGCTAACATGGACAGATTTGAAGGGAGAGGAGCAAAATGATGATCAGAGTCATATGGCTTTTAAGTTTAGCTCTTCTGATGATGTGCAAGGGCTGTAAGCACTTTACTGGTCAGGATAGGTGCTTTTTATAGCCAATAAACTCTTCCAAGAACAGGTGTGGGGCCACTGATTAGAGAAATCATTTTAATATTAATACCTAGGTGGAAATTAAATGACTTGTGGTGATTATGTATTTTGATTTTAAATGTTACACAGGGAAGCCTTGCGATACGGATATTGGTAGAATAGCAATATAGCTTTGCGTGTAACTAAAATGTTCAGTGCTGTCAGGGCTCTGAAAAGTAGTGAATAAAAATATTCAAATACCGCTTTTTTATAAAGCAGAAATTGTTTATTTTGTAAGTGCTCTCCACGCTTCACTCTGAATAAAGATGTGTATTCCCAGGCTTGATCAAAATCTTTATATATATATATATATATATTATAATTGACTAATTAAATTAGGTTGAAAATGG